>NC_082663.1:93735606-94038636 GCF_025265405.1 Mesoplodon densirostris
AGGGTGTGTATGTAGATGAATCAGCAAGTCTGCAAAATAGACCAAGTTCTATCTTGGGTCAAGAATGCCAGGCCAGGGGATTTAACTCTTGGAACATTTGTGTAAATCTTTACAACTAGCACCAATGACAGATGAGTTTGAATGTAGGTAAGTAAAAATTAATTTGGTTAAGGAAAATCCAAACCGTATTTAGGAAGATTTTCCTCCATCCACCCATGATGATGGGAAGATAAACAGCCAACGAAAAAAACAACCAATGTCTTTATGGAGCTTACAGATTAGAGCAAAGACAGCCATTGAACAACTAATTTAAGTGTACTGGATTGTGTAGAAGCACAGGGCAAGATAACAGGTGAACTTAACCTAGACTGGGAGGATCAAGAAAATGGCTGAGGAAATAATGTTTAACTTGAGACTTAAAGGATGAATGAATATCTAAAAAGGGTGGGGCAGAAACAATAAGGAAGCATCTCAGGCAGATCAAACAGCATGTGCAAGGACTGCTGGGCCTGAAATATACAGCAACAAGGAGAGGGTCACAGGTGACAAAAATGGCTAGAGGCCAGATTATGCAAGACTTTGTGTGCCTCACCAAGGATTTAAGGCAGGGGAAGGAATAATCAGATGTATGTTCTAAACAGATTCCTATGACTGTAGCCTGCAGAATGGATTATGATTGGAAGTGGGGGGACAAGTAAGACAAACTATGGGAGAACAGGAGAGATGACAGAGGCTTGATTGGGGTGGGGATAAAAAGAAGAGCAGTGATATGAGATGTATTTAAGAACCAGAATTAAAGCATTTATGAGATATAGGGGATAAGGAATAGACTAACAGATGTTCTCTAAGATTCTGGCTTCAGCAAGTGGGTTGACTGGAATGTCATTTTCTGAGAAAAGGAACCCTGTAAGAGACAGAGATTTGGGGATGGAGGAGACAACAAACTCAGTTTTTGTCAGCTGAGTCAGAAATGTCTGAAAAATCATCTAGGTGAAGATGTCGAATGAGCAGTTTGAAAAATGTGTGTAAATCTCAGGAGAGAGAACTTGGATTAAGCTGTAAATTTGAAAAACACTGTAAGTGAAGCCATGGAGTAGAGGACACTGCCTAGGGAGAGTAGAAGAAAGCCTAGTACAGAGCTGCAAAAAATTCCACTATTTATTACTTCGGTAAAGAAGAAGGAACCACCGGGAAAAGAACTGAGAGTTTTGACCCAGGAAACAGATCTGGGAGTCATTGTTGACCTGAAGACAGTGGCCTTGTGTACTGAGGAGATCAGCAAAACGCTGAGGATTATAAAGCAGACGATCAAAGCCAAAACAAAACATACTATATGCTTCGTGCCTACATAAAATCCTGCCTGGCACAGGAGTATCTGTGATACTGTTTTAAGAAAGGTGAAATGATCTAAAGAAAATCCCAAGAAGGCACTTGACTACTTTTGTCTGGAAAAACCAAAAATCTTAGGACTTGATTCTGAAAACAAAGATAAAGAAGGATTTGGTCAATGCCAATAAAACCATGAAGAACGTGGCTAATGAAAAAAAGGACATTCAATAAAATTTAGTGTATCAGATAAAAGAGAGAGCCCTTTATGATTTCAGGCAGGTAAAAAGAAAACCTTCAGTGAATTTTAAGGCAAAGAATCTATACATTAAAACTATAAATGGATTCACAAAAATATGATGTGAATTCATGAGCAATACAAAAATAGGTTGCCCTAAGAAATATTAGGATGTTTCAAGGTAATGCAAAGGTCATGAACACATCCTTCCACATTTTCTTGGTGTCTATGTTAGAGAATAGTGGTCCAGATGAACCAAATATTATCTCATATGGTATCTCATAACCTTACAGATAGTAGAGGATCAATGGCTTCAGGTGACATTTAACAAAATCCTTAATTTAAACTTATCAAAAAGAGATAATAGAAAGATGATACTTAATTTTTAAAAAGTATATTACTTTCCTGTTACTTGGTTTAGATAGTCACCATTAGCATGAAACACCTCATTCTAAAATAAATATCAGGGGCTCAGCATCAATATTCTATATATTGGTGTTTCACAAAATTTCCCGATCATAAGAATCACTTGGGCCACTTATTAGATTTGATTCCTAGGTTCCCTCCTCCGGAGATTCTACTTTACTAAGCTTGCTTACCACGCACGGGCCAGAGAAATACATGGTTTGACAACTGCCTCTGGTGATCATTATGATCTAGTTTGGGAAACACTAACGCAAATTAACTATGAATTCCTTAAAAGTCAGGACCACGTCTTAATCATTTTTATACCTAGTGCCTAGCACAGTTTCTGGGACAGAGCTGGGAATTAATGAATGTATACATTACTGATACTATGGTCTAAAACTTGCAATACTAATAGGTGCAAACTTAAATGACCCTAATAGTTGTAGAATTTTCTTCTATGTACAAATGACAGTCCTAGCTGACTGGGCTTAGAAATTTGCCTTCATCCACTTGGGACTTCTTTCCTCCTTATTCCTCACTGTCAGATCCCCTGTGCTGTCTTAATCCATCTCCCCATGGTCCACACACCTTGATCCTTCTTTTGCTCCAATGCAAATTCAGAGGCTAGGAGTGAGAAGAAGGTAATCCCCTGTGGCTATATCCCCAGCAGTCACACCCCCAGAGGCCCCATCCTGCTCCTCACCTGAAAGCCCCTGCCCTAGCTCCTGTGATGAAATGCCCCGGGTAGCCTTCCTACCTGAAGAAGGAAGAGGAACAAATACTGAGTCTAAATTTTACTTGGAAATTCAGATGATTAATGTGTCAGTCCTAGTCTATAGTTCATTGGAACACAGGAACATTTATAAAAAACGTTTGTGGGAGCTTAAAATTGGATTAGTTTTCCCGTTCATTCATTATTTTCCCCATTATTACTAGCATTAAAAAAAACACCCAAACTTAAAATTTCACCAATGCTGAGACAGTACTGAGGAGGGGAGAACTCATAAGCTCATACTCAGTTTCACAGGAGGCTGGGGGCATGGGGGAAGGAAAGAGAATCAAGTGGGCCGACTGCTAGGGCCTGTGGGAAGAAAAGCATGGCTGGAGGGCAGGCAGAAATCACAAAGTACACAGCCTCCCAAAGTGATGACTCTGAAGGAGACAACACTCATTTTTGGCCGTTCAGGTTCTCTGTGTTTAAGAGTGTCATGACTTTGTCACTTCGAAGATAAGTGATGAATGATAATGATGAGGGGTGGCAGGAATACACAGTGGGGGCTTGAATGAAATGTAACATAAATGGCACAAAAAGCAAGGGCACAGCTACACTAAGATGGAAACTCAGTGTATGGTTCTTGCTTGTGGCACGACTAGAGCGATCCAGTTCACATGAGATGGCTCAGCATGATGCAACTTATAAATACCACATGTGCAAAATGAACCTAGAAATCAAAGAAAAACCATTACATGAAAAATGGGGGGCACAAATGCAGGTTATATAAGGTTTAGAGTATGTGAGAACACATACCTAAGAGTAACCCTTCCACAATTAATGGAATGTTTCTAACATAAATCAGAGCATAATGCTTTTCCGTATTAATCAGTTGCAGAGATACCACGCTGCTTATCATGAAAATCCAGTAAAGTACAGATAACCATGAAGATAAATGAGAATCTTAATAATAATTCCTTCTGATGTCTTTCAGAAGTGACTGAGTTCAAGAATAATTACGTAGCCCCACGTCTCAAAACAATTCAAAGTACCCTCCCCATCAACTGTCACCCAGGGGCTACCTTGACAATAGGGGCACGAATGGACCATTTAGTGTTTTTTCCAAACTTTGGCTAAGATTTTAAAAATCCAAGTTAGGTTACAAGGGTAGCAGTTTCTGCCACTTAGGACATTGTCTCCCCTGGAAACCAGAGTATAGTCATTTGCTACAAGGAGGAAGCAGATGGTAATAAAAGTTAGTGGCCTTATATCCTAATTCAACAATGATGAAAAATCTTTAGTATTCTTCTATGGCATTAAGAAACATTTTGTCTTACCAAGTTCATTCATTGCGTGTCTATGCTCCTCATCAAACGAAAGTTTCATTAGAACACACACAGCAGGACAGATTTGATGTTCAACAGGAGCTGGCACTGAAAGATAAAATTGACATAAACCATAATGCTTTGTTTTCTCAAAAGTAGTGACGTTTATTATACTTGAAAAATACTCAGGGCTCACTAATACATCCCTAATGCATAGCAGTTTAGTGAATCAACAAGTATTTGCTAAAAAGATAAATAAATACTACAAACATGGAAAGGAAAACGTAAGGGTTTTTCTTGGTTCCATAAAAATGTCTACCTCTCATCAGCCTTTGACCAAGTCTGCTGGACTAAATCCCATGCAGGTTTATGCTATAATTCAAATAATAACTTAAAAATTATATTGGTGGGCTTCCCTGGTGGCACAGTGGTTGAGAGTCCACCTGCCAATGCAGGGGACACGGGTTCGTGCCCCGGTCCGGGAAGATCCCACATGCCGCGGAGCGGCTGGGCCTGTGAGCCATAGCCACTGAGCCTGCGAGTCCAGAGCCTGTGCTCCGCAACGGTAGAGGCCATAACAGTGAGAGGCCCGTGTACGGAAAAAAAAAAAAAAAAAAAAATATATATATATATATATATATATTGGCTATATGAAATAATAAAAACATTTTGGTATAACACTTTTTATTTACAATCTCTATTTAAACTTAAAGGCATGCGGCTGTATACAAATGTAGTAGAGAAACCTAGTATAAACCTCGTATAGAAAGCTTACTATACAGATACCAGATAGTAAACAAAAATTTAAAGACAAGGTGTCCAAGAAAATGTACCTGCACATTTAATACTACGCACAAAGTTTCAAAACTGTTACTTGAAATAAAGATTTAAAAAGCAAGTCTATTTTTCAGAAGTAATATTTATTCTATTTAACTTTTCTGAGAATAGGTATTAAGAGCACAAAATGCGAGTCATTATATAATTGTGGACAAAGAAAACCATCCAGAAAGACAATGTTCTTCCAGTAAAGCATCTTATAGTTCTCCTCATCCCTAGGACAAATAAAAGACATTTCTGCTGTACTCTATTCTTGAAAACTTTTAAATTTTAAATAAATTCACTTTTATACCTACCTAAAAAAAATCTGCTAAATCTTTATAGATCATGTTTTCATCATCACTCTTTCTCCTACTCCCGAAATCAAGATACTGATACAATAGTCCTTTGTCATGTGTGTGTGCGCATGTGTGTGTTCTTATCAGGTGAAAGGAAGGTCTTACCTTATACTTACTGCTTTTGGTTCTTGCTACAGGAATGAAGTAAGTTATGTCCCCAAAGGTCCCAACTCCCATGTTCCCTGCTCCTGAGGGAGAGGGGCTGGTGGCCAAGGGTTTCTCCCTGAGCAAAGAGCTGGGAGGCTGATCACCCCAGCAACTGGGGCCCCATGGCCTGAAGCAGGATGGTGCAGTAGGAAGAGCACTGGGCTAAGAGTCAGGAGATCTGACCTCTGATCCTGGCTCCACCACCCACTAGCTGTGAGGCCATAGGCAAGTCTTTTAGCCTCTCTGAGCCTCAGTTTCTTCATCTGTAAAATGGAGATGATATCTTCCCTTCCTACTTCACAAGGTTGTTGTAAGGATCAAATAACATATATAGCACAGCTCTGTATCCACTGAGTAGAGTGATATGCAAATGTAAGAGATTATGGGTTGGTCACTAACAGCTGAAGGAACTTATGTAAAGTCACTTTCTTGAGCTTAATCTCAAGAGATGGAGGACATAATCGCTCAAGTTCTTTCTAGATCTGCTATGCTATGACTCTGTCTTGATTTTCTGTTCTTTTGTGGTTGCACTGTAGTACACATAACATTTTCCTTTGCTAATTTTTTTCTAGAGAAATTAAGCTTTAAACTACGTTAGCAGTGTACATGGCTAATATGAATTTCCCAGGGCTATTCATAAAGACACCATCCTAATTTAAAGTTTTCATTTCAAAAACTTTTACATTTGCTTTGTAACATGCACCATACGGAACATACTTGGATTTTTGTCCTGGTCCATGCCTTGTTCATGGGCTTCCTGCCACTCCCAACAGGTTTCACAGTAAGCTCGTATCTGTTCCAAAAGATGAAGGACTCGGATTTCACGCCTGCCTCTCTTGTCATCAGGCTGTGAGTGAATGATGTTGTGGAGTGCTGCACTGGCCCTGGCCCGAGCCTCTTTACTGCCCCGGGAATTTCCCAACAACACAGAGTCTTTGTCATTGCCATGTAAAAGCTGGATGAGGAGAGGAAGACATCCAGACTGTCGCATGGATATACAGCTGTCTTGGGAGCTAGACATAGCTAGCAAAGTTCGCGACATATCATCCTTATCATGAGTACCAAGCATTGACAACAATGAATACACCATTTCCACCTGTGGGCCAAATGAGTTTAGAAACAAAATTATGACTTTAATATCCAAAAGCCAACACCAATGAAGTGATGAATGGGATATTTATTGTAACTCATTAAAAACAAAAACAAAAACCCCTTTCCAGGATGAAGTAATGAGCGTTATTTCAAAATCCATATAATATAATCATCACCAACTTGGTTATGAGTAAATATTAGTAGTGGTAGTACATAGTGTTGAAAAAGAGAAAGTAGGTTCTTGCATAAACCTAAATTGCTGTTTGTCTGGATCAGCTGGTGATAATCCACTGATTATGATGAATGACAATCAACGGATTTCTCTGTCCCTCACATCTCCCCCCGCACCACACACCCCCGCCCCCACCAACACACACACAGAGTCAGAGATGTGGTTTATCTAAATTCTTTACACAATTTAAACTTTTAATTTTTAAAATCTACAACCATAATCAATAAAGAGAAAATATTTTTCAGCAATTATTATTTACTAAGTACTAGCTCTCAGCAATTGCTAACCCTCACCAGATTATAATTACAGTAAGTCCCCTACATATGAACGAGTTCCATTCTGAGAGCACGTTCACAAGTCCAATTTGTTCATAAGTCCAACAAAGCTAGCCCAGGGACCCAATTAACACAATCGGTATTTAGTACTATACTGTAATAGGTTTACAATATATTTGCATCTTTGAAAGTTCGCAACTTGAAGGTTCATATGTAGGGGAGTTACTGTATAATATTGTTAAAGTTATGATTTCTCCCTTATACATGTAAAAATATTTTGTTATAAAAAGAAGAATGCTCTGATCATACAGGGATACAAAGACAGGATTCTTATTCAATTTTTTTTTAAAAGCAGCTGGTAAGCATCAATTACTCCCTGACCATAAATTCTAAGAATTTACTTAGAAGCAGATTAGAAACAGGAAACAGTACCCAGTTATCTTGCACTGTGATCAACCTCATTTTAAAGTGAGAGCTATTCGGTGCTTTGTGGCCGCCTGGAGGGGTGGGATGGGGAGGGTGGGAGGCAGGGAGACGCAGGAGGGAGGGGATGTGGGAACAGATGTATATGTATGACTGATTCACTTTGTTGTAAAGCAGAGACTAATAAAAAAAATTAAAAAAATAAAGTGAGAGCTATTGCATAAAAGTAGAGGCTATTACATAAATGTATCATATCTGTAAATTAGTGGTTCTTAACCAGGCGCAATTTTAGCCACCCTGAGACACTTTTGGCAACATCTTGGAGACATTTTTGGCGGTCACAACTTCGGGAGGAAAAGCTTCGGGCATCTAGTAGGTAAAGACCAGGGATGCTGCTAAACATCCTACAATGTAATGAGGAATTATCCAGCCAATAATGCTGAGGCTGAGAAACTCTACTCTAAATGTGTAAACACACACTACTATTAGATATGAAAGTTTTATTAGGAAGGCAGTACAGAACTGTGGATAAATAGTCTTTCAAATTCTGACTCCACCATTTACAAGTGAGTTGTGTGACACGACCAAGTTATTTGAATTCTCTGAGGCCCAGGTATCTCAGTTGCAAAATGGAGAAATTTACCTAATAGGGTTTTCTTTGTGAAGATTAAATAAAATAACACATGTATAGCACAGTAACTAGCATTTAAAAATGTAGTAAGGTCTTAATATTATCATGCATAAATCACTTCAAAAGGAAATGGTATTCTAGCTGCCAGTTTTCATGCAATAGTACTGTTGAATATTAAACATTTTCTTTATAGTGAAAACTACTTGTTGATGTTGGACAGGTCTGGGGTTGAATTCCAATTTATTTACACAACAGCTGTCTGAATCTTTTTTTGGCTTCAGTATTCTCATTTTAAAAAGAGGGGCAAGAATACCTCAAAGGGTTTTTGAGAAGATGAGATAATAAACATACAATTCCCAGCAGTTACTGGCATCTTAGTGGTCCCAAGTAGTAACTATTGTGAGTTATTAAAAGAATTAAGTTTCACATTAACAATACCATTGATACTCTAAAATTCATTTCTTAAATCGACATTAGTTATTTCAGTAATGCTTTTCCTAAGAGCCACTATATTACTAAAGTAAAGAAAGACTATGTAGAGTATGCTGTGAAAACAATTAGTGGAATTATTTAGACTTAACTGAAAATATACTGCTTAGTAATATTAGAATTTCATCTTTGTTCATATAATAGTAAAGCCTCTGGCTTTAACAATAATAAAATAATTATTTTCTTTTCAAACATATTATTCTCAAGCCCCCCCCCAAAATTTACTAACATCTAAGAGACCCTAAGAAAACTCACTTATCAGCAGTGGACAGGATAACATTCAATTTCAATAATTTTTCCATCCACTAAGTATCTATTAAACACTCATTATGTGCAGATTCCGTGCTAGATGCTGCAAAGGATAAAAAACAGTCCCTATGCTCCAACTGTAGTGATTCAAAGGAGGTAGGCAGATTGCATGGGGAGGTGAGAGGACCCTGGAAATCAGAAAATGTTTTGTAAAGACGGAAAGCCCAAGAAGATTTCTGAAGGCTGGCTAGGACTCTGACAGTCATTTTTCGGTGGGGTGGGAAGTGGAGGTGTAAGGCACTGCAGGCAAGGCACAGAGGCAGAAGTCACAGGTTGTGCTCAGTGCTTATAATCTATTACCTTGGTTCCGAGATGACTTGTCAGCCTTCGAGGAGCAGAATGTGTGCTGCTAGAACTCAAAACACTGGCTGTTTCGTGATCTATTCGTGCAGTTGAACCCTAGAAAGTAAGCAAATTATAGACAGTATAATTTAGATTATAGATAAATACAGCTAACTTCATGTTAAGGTACTCCAAATGAACTGTCTTTAGGGTAAACAGCTAAATATACCATTAAAAGTGTGAACATTATAACTGCTCAAAATGATTATTTTTACCTATAAACTTAAGTAGAGTTTAGAGAAACACTGAAGGAAAAAAGATTGTTGCAAAAGACAGTTAAAGTACAATGTGGAAGTAACCGAACACTGCAGAAATTCTAAGAGCAATATTCTTTCACAAATCAAAAGGCATGAAACTACATTGAGTTAAACATAAATTGATTGGGAGAAAGCTCCACTGAGTGACAAAATGCTCTAAATTACCACAAATTTCGTACAGACCAAGTTCTCCAGGAGTCAGAGTAGAAAAAAGACTGCTTGAAACCTCTATTGGAGAAAGGCATGAAAAAATAAATAATTGCACTGAGATATCATGAGCACTTAGTAAGAAGAATGCATAAAATACTGAGGGAAAACAGAAAGAAATAACTACTTGCTTAAGAACTATTAAAGACTGAATAAGTTATACTTAAAGGTAGGCCTTGGATTTTGGAAGAATGATGGAAGAGTCTGTGTAAAGGGATAAATATGGAAAGCATGCTAGAAAAGAATATAGGCAGAACACTCTCTGACATAAATTGTAGTAATATTTTTTTGGATCTGTCTCCTAAGGCAAAGGAAATAAAAGCAAAAATAAACAAACGGAACCCAACTAAACTTAAAAGCTTTTGCATGGCAATGGAAACCACAGACAAAACAAAAGACAACCTACAGAATGGGAGAAAACATTTGCAAATGATGTGACCGACAAGGGATTAATATCCAAAGTATATAAACAGCTCATACGACTCGGTATCAAAAAAACAAACAACCCAATCAAAAAATGACCTGAAGACCTGAATAGACATTTCTCCAAAGAAGACATACAGGCACATGAAAAGATGCCCAACGTCACCAGTTATTACAGAAATACAAATCAAAACCAGATATCACTTCACAACTGTCAGAATGGCTATTATTAAAAAAAAAAGTTTTAAGAGAAAATTACATTTGTAAATGTAACTGTAGAAAAAAACTGTAAATGTGAAATTCATTTAACTGTATATTTAAAATGAGTATGTTAGTCTTTCCTCAATAAAGATGATTTTAAGAAGTTGCAACTTGAGAGGTCTTTTTTATGTCTCCCCATATAAAAGCATGAAGACCCACTTATTCACACCCACGTAGGGAAATCTAGGGTTAGATTAAGAACACTAGAACAGAGTCTCAGAGTGGCCACCCTTTCTAGTCTCTACTCCTTCTGTGGGTCTGGATGCTTTATGCTGGTTAGTCCTCTAGGGATACTTCTCAATTTGGAGCAGCAGGTTAGTACCCCTCAGGGTAGGGAGAACAGGCAGCAGAGAAAGACATCCTGCAACTCCTTCCACTGCCACTAGCTACTGGGTGCTTCTATAATGGTATTTCAATTCACATGCAACCAAACAACAAACATTTACTGAGCTCTTGCTACTTTCTCAGTACAGTGCTAGTCACTAGCGATATAAGTGAATAAGATATTCCCATCCTCACCGCACACAGACTCTAGACAGGTTGCTCAACATGTAAATATACAGTAGAAAGTGCTTTGACAGAGGCCACATGCACACACGGGAATGGCATATTCTGTCTTGGGAGTACAGAGTAAAGTGCTATCCGATTTTGAACTACGAGGAAGAGTTTAGATAATAAAAAGGAGAGTTAGCCACAGGGCAGCCCAGACGAGGCAGAAGCATAAGCAAAGGTCAGAAAGAACGTGTGTGTGTGTGTGTGTGTGTGTGAGAGAGAGAGAGAGAGAGAGAGAGAGAGAGAGAGAGAGAGAGAGAGAGGGGGGGGGGAGGGGGGAGAGGGGGAGGGGGGAGAGGGGGAGAGGGGGAGAGGGGGAGAGGGGGAGAGGGGGAGAGGGGGAGAGGGGGAGAGGGGGAGAGGGAGAGACAGACAGAAGCTGATTCACTGATTGATTTGGAGATAAAGAGCTTATTCTGATTGCAATAAAGAAGATGGAGCTGAGGGACCAAGACTCAAGGTAAAGAGAATAGTCAGGGGGCTTTTTAAGGAGACTTAGGCAAGGGGCCTCTCTTGCTCTACAGTAGAAGGGGAATGACTCCTTATCCTGAAGCAAACATACTGCCTTTAAAAAAAAAAATTAATCAATTTATTTATTTTTGGCCGTGTTGGGTCTTTGTTGCTGTGCGCAGGCTTTCTCTAGTGGTGGCAAGCGGGGGCTATTCTTCGTTGTGGTGCACAGGCTTCTCATTGCAGTGGCTTGTCTTTGTTGTGGCTCGCGGGCTCTAGAGCGCAGGCTCAATAGTTGTGGTGCGTGGGCTTAGTTGCTCCGCGGCATGTGGGATCTTCGCGGACCAGGGCTCAAACTTCTGTCCCCTGCATTGGCAGGTGGATTCTTAACCACTGCACCACCAGGGAAGTTCCAAACATACTGTCTTTGAGGATATCTAAATATTTCTACTGTTTCTGGTAGTGAGGATCTAACACAACCCCTAACGATCCTTGTTTCCTGGTATTCACACCCTTATGTAATTGCCCTGCCTTTGACTGTGGGCTAGATTTAGTGAATGGCTTCTAGTGAACAGACTGCTGCAGACTTGATGAGAAGTCACTTCCAAGATAAGGTTACAAAGACTGTGGCTTCCATCCTGGGCACCCTCTCCTGCTCTCTGAAGGAGGCCAGATACTACGTTTTGAAACGCCCTTTGTAGAGACCCTGGTGGCAAGGACATGATATCACTGGCCAACAGCCTGAGGACATGAGGCCTGCCAACAGCCATATGAGTGAGCTTAGAAGCACATCTTCCCTGAGTCAAGTCTTGAAATGACTGCGGCCCCAGCTAACACCGTGACTGCAGCCTGTGAGAGACCCTGAACCGGAGGCACTCAGCTAAGCTGCACCAGGATTCCTGACCTACAGAAACAACAATAAATGTTTGCTGATTTTGCTAAAACTGTCAAGCAGCAATAGATAATTAACACATGGTTTGAAACAAAAGAGAAATAAGAGGTTAAACTATGAAACAAGGGAAAACCATGTCCACACTAAAACATGTTCCGGACATTCATTTCAGTGTAGATACCAAATCATCTTTAAGCTTCAGTCTCCGTACCTTCCTATACAGATCCTTGATTTTGGGACACTCACCGCTCTGTTCTCCCAAACTCTCTAGCTAGAAATCCAGATGCATTTCTTATAAGGAGATTCCAAGAGAACATTCCCATACCCACACTACCTATAGGCCTAGAACTCGAGCCCTGAGAATCTTTCCTGGTCCCTTTTATTATGGCTAGGCCTGCACCAACATCTATCAGAGGAACTAGAGAAATGGTAACCTGCAAGAAATGGTACCTTCCTAAGAAGTATTTCCCACCTGACTCATGACTAAATTCTGAAGAAATGAGCGTCATTAACTCTCTCTCAAACTCAAGACCTATTAAATCAGCCATATTTTACATCCACTAAATCAGCCTTGCTCACTGTCCAAAAACATAATAAGTCCAAAAACATATCACTTCCAACTGTCAGCCTTAAAACGTGTGTGAGACACTGTTTCCTACTATTTTCTTTCCTATCCAAACTTCCTTGTGAAATTCAGGTTCCATGCTCCATAAATACCCACACCTCCTCAACTTTTCACATAATGCTCCTTTCATTTCATTAACTGAAACCTAGCTCTTATTGGACACCACCTCCCCCTGCAGCCCTCTCTCCAATATCCCATGTACTCTGGTGTCAGGAGGTAGCAAAAGCCTATGTTTTCCTCACTCTTCAACACCACTTTGAAACTATTATTTCTCCACCTTCCGGTAATAGCCCCAAATCTCCTTGTGTTATAATCACTTTTCCCTTTCCCCAGTGCTATCACCTACTAACCACCCAATCACTGTCTTCAATCGTTAAACAACTCTGGCACAAGGGTCACTGACCTCCTTCTACTTCAATTACTGCCACCATTCTGGGTAACTTGTGCCCCATTCAAAACCGTGGTCTCTCAGTTCTCTGGTATCTTCAGTGATGTTATTCTCCTCTACTCCATTTTAGTCACTGACATCTATGGCTGTATCCGAGACCATTTCCATCACCCTAAAATGTACCATCTCTGAACAATGCATTTAGTTATCTTGTGGTAACTCCGAAAACCTATTCTTCTGGCAATCTCCTTTAACCTTCCCCAAGAAAGTGTCTTTAAAATGACTGGAATGTCCAGCGCATGAACGTCTCTACATACTCCACCTTGAATTTTTTCGTGGTCCATCACTTCCGTAATTCTCGTCAGTTTTCAATATCTTTGCCCCATGGCTATTCCATCCCACCTGCCTGGAAACATTGCAATTGTAGATGAATCCAACTGTCTGTTTTCTCTACACCTTAACATGGACTGCTGAGCAGTATTTGAGAAATTTGAGCATGTGAGAATATCACACAATTCTACAGGGTGCTGCCCATACAACATTTATGGTCACCAATACACCTGGGCCCTTAGTCCTTCATCTGTAATCCTTGTGTTTCCCTAGTCAGCTCTCCCTTCTTTGCTCACAGTGGCTATTTTGGATATGTCTCCTTTACCACAAATAATTTTACCTTCTAATTGAGAGAGAAACAGAAGCCATCAGACAAAACTTCCTCAAACTTGCTGCTGCCAAACTGACAAAATTACCTGCCTCCACACCCATCTCCATCTTCTCCTGCAACTGCTTCAGAGGCACCCCTTCTGCTACCTAAGGCCCGTCCCTTCATGTGTGCTCTGGATCCTTTCCCTCCCCATTTCTCTTTGCTCTTTTGGACCTTCAATCTTTTTCTCTACTGGCTCCTTCCCATTACCATTCAAATACGCTTATCTCTTCTATTTTATAAAAAGAAAAATAATCTCTCAATTTTCTCTCAAATCTCTACTCTGTGTCAGTTAATGGCCTTTTCTCTCTTGGGCAGTTCATACTCAGTCTTTTTGAGTTAGCTAAAATTGCTCTCTTCTACTTTTTAACCTTCCAATTTAAACCTCAACTCACTCCAATATCACATGGTAGAGAAGAAAGCCAATGAAACGGCTCTTGCCAAGATCAGCACTGAAGTTCTTTATCTGGTGAAACCTAAAGGAAAATTTTCAAGTCCTTACAGTCAATGGTGGATATTGTTAACTATTTCCTCTTTTGGAACAACAATGTTATTCCCTTGCTTTGGGATTTTTTTAGCCCAGGTCTTCATCTTCTCGTTCTATAATCACAGGGGATATAAAAATCTCCCATACCTTAAATTATCACATTTTTCACCCTTCCCTTTGATTCCAAACCCACTATCTAATAGCCTAGTTGACATTTCTGCTTCATTGTATCAGACTGAACATCTTGAAACTTAACATTTTTGAAACTAGATTTTCCCTCATAAACTTGTTCCTCATCTAGTGTTAGCACTGAAATGCATCACCATCCTTGTAGCTGCCTATGACAAAAACCTGGAAGTCATTCCTGACTTCTCCTTCCTCCTCAGCCCTCGCATCCGACACTAACCCTTATGGATTATCGTTTCTAAATCCTCTCAGATACTCAGATATTTGCTGACTAAATGACTCTCTCACATCTATCAATTCTTCCCTAACCCCCAGGCCACCATCATCTTTCACCTAGATTACTGTACTTAATTTACCCAATCATTCTTAAGGTGTCAGAATAAATTAATTTGTAACTTCCTCTAGGATGAAAATCACCCTGACACTAGGTTAAGTGCTGTAGCGCTACGTACTTGCCCTTTCAAAGTACTTAACACACTTTGTGGAAAATGTTCATCTGTCTTACTTCTAGATGATAAGTTTCTTGAGGACAAGGTAGCATCTACCTAGCCCACCACCACACCCGAGGGTTGAGAACAGTCTTGGCATAATGCAGATCCTTAGTAAACAGATCCTGAACAGTGATGAGTTTTATATTATCTTTCAGGTAAAAGGGCTGAGGGAGAAAGTTAACAGCAGAGTGAAAAATGGGCTAAGGAGCAGAGAGGTGGGGATAAGATGAATTGTCTAGAGGGGACCCCTCCAAGTAAATACAATTCCTTTTAACTACATATTAGAATCAAGCATCTATCGTCTGATTCCCCTTTATTCACCCTTACATATCCATTGCCATTACAGGCACTCAAATGTTTGCTGAGGGACCCTAGAAGGACTATGCCTGGCAGTTAAATTAGCACAACTGGGATACAGTCAATTTCAATTACACTTGCTGGGTTGGAACCCCTCTTCTATCCTCTGCTTGCTCACTTTACAAAGTGACTCAGAAGGGTTCACCATAAAGGTAGCAACAGTCTCCAACTCACTATGAAACTAGACATAAGAGGGGGAAGAAGCAACCACTCCCCTTGCCTTGCCTTTTTTTCATACAAACTGTATCTGGAAGTATTCAAACAGTAGATAAGGAGAAGTTTCTCTTTATAGAAATACTACAGCTAATTTTGTAACCCCTAAGGAATTAATGGAGCTAGGCATTAAGTATCAGTGGCTGTTAATACCACAAAATAGAGACAACCAGACATTTTGTACTTCCTGATGGAAGACCACAATGCCATCTATGAAAAAGTCTTGTCCAAAAAAAAGGAGGGGGGGGGCCTTGAAACCAAATCTGATACATCTCTAGATCTAAATACCAATTTATAGGAAATACAGAAGACAGAGGATCATGTCAAACTTCACCATGGAGATGTTATCAGCAAAATCCAGACTATGGAAAACACTAGAAAACAAATAACTTTGGTTAGTCAACAAACATATACCAAAAAACTGAGAGACAAAGAGGAAACCTATAGATTAAAAGAGGCTTCAAAGACATATTAACCAATCTCTGTGCACGAACCTTATCTGGCCCAAGTCAAATAAACTGAAAAATTATGACATTCATGAAACAATTGCAAATTTGAATACTGACTAGATATCTGATGCTACTAAGGAATTACTGTTAGTTTCTTTGGCAGTGTAATAATGGCACTATAGTTATGTATTTTAAAAAACTGTTCTTTGGGCTTCCCTGGTGGCGCAGTGGTTGAGAGTCTGCCTGCTGATGCAGGGGACACGGGTTCAAGCCCTGGTCTGGGAGGATCCCACATGCCACGGAACAGCTAGGCCCAAGAGCCACAGCTCCTGAGCCTGCGCGTCTGGAGCCTGTGCTCCGCAACAAGAGAGGCCGCGATGGTGAGAGGCCTGCGCACCACAATGAAGAGTGGCCCCCGCTTGCCACAACTGGGGAGAGCCCTTGCACAGAAATGAAGACCCAACACAGCAAAAATAAATAAATTAATTAATAAACTCCTACCCCCAACATCTTCTTTAAAAAACAACAACAACAAAAAAACTGTTCTTTGTCCTTTTTTCCCAGGATTGCTTTAGCAATTCTGGGTCTTTTGTGGTTCCATATAAATTTTAGTATTATTTGTTCTAGTTCTGTGAAAAATGTCATGGGCATTTTGATAGGAATTGCATTAAATCTTGTAGATTGCTTTGGGACTTCAGACAATACTACAAAGCTACAGTAATCAAAACAGTATGGTGCTTGCACAAAAACAGACATACAGACCAATGGGACAAAATAAAGAGCCCAGAAATAAACCCACACACCTACGGTCAATTAATCTTCGACAAAGGAGGTAAGAATACACAATGGAGAAAAGACAGTCTCTTCATCAAGTGGTGTTCAGAAAGCTGGACAGCTACAGGTAAATCAAAGAAGTTAGAACACTCCATCACACCATAAACTCAAATTGATTTAAAGACCTAAATATAAGACATGACACCATAAAACTCCTAGAAAAAGACATAGGCAAACATTCTCAGACATAAATTATAGCAATATTTTCTTGGATCAGTCTCCCAAGGCAAAAGAAATAAAAGCAAAAATAATCAAATGGGACCTAATCAAACTTAAAAGCTTTCACACAGCAAAGAAAAACCAAAAAACAAAAAAACCATCAACAAAACAAAGACAATCTATGGACTGGGAGAAAATATATGCACAAATGATGCGACTGACAAAGGGTTAATATCCAAAATGTACAAACAGCTCATATAACTTAATATCAAAAAAACACAACCCAATCAAAAGATGGACAGAAGACCTAAACAGATATTCCTCCAAAGAAGACATACAGATGACCACAAGCACATGAAAAGATGCTCAACATTGCTAATTATTAGAGAAATGCAAATCAAAACCACAATGAGGTATCACCTCACACCGGTCAGAATGGCCATCATTAAAAAGTCTGGAAAGGGCCTCCCTGGTGGCGCAAGTGGTTGAGAGTCCGCCTGCCGATGCAGGGGATGCGGGTTCGTGCCCCGGTCTGGGAGGATCCCATATGCCGCGGAGCGGCTGGGCCCGTGAGCCATGGCCGCTGAGCCTGCGCGTCCGGAGCCTGCGCGTCCGGAGCCTGTGCTCCGCGACGGGGGAGGCCACAACAGTGAGAGGCCCGCATACCGCAAAAAAAAAAAAAAAAAAAAGTCTGGAAAGAATGTGGAGAAAAGGGAGCCCTCCTACACTGTTAGTGGGAATGTTAATTGGTACGGCCACTGTGAAAAACAGTATGGAGGTTCCTTAAAAAGCTAAAAATAGAGCTACCATATGATCCAGCAATCTCACTCCTGGGCATAAATCTAGAAGAGGAAAACTCTAATTCAAAAAGATACATGCACCTCAATGTTCATAGCAGCACTATTTACAACAGCCAAGACATGGAAACGACCCAAGTGCCCATCAACAGATGATTAGTTTAAGAAGATACCATGGAATTTTATTCAGCCACGAAAAAGAATGAAATCCTGCCACCTGCAGCAACATGGATGGACCTAGAGAATATCATACTAAATGAGGCAAGTCAGACAGAGAAAGACAAATATTATATGATATCACTTATATGGGGGAATCTAAAAAAGAATACAAATGAATCTATATACAAAACAGAAACAGACTCATAGACACAGAAAAAAACTTATGGTTATCACAGGGGAAGGAGAAAAGGACAGATTAATGGTATGCGATTAACAGATACAAATAATCTGAAAAAAAATTACTGAAACACTCTGCTGTACAGTTGAAACTAACATAATAATGTAAATCAGCTATACTTCAATTTTAAAAAAAGTAATCTTAGACATAGAAAACAAACTTATGGTTACCAAAGGGGAAAGGGAGGGAAGGATGAAACAGGTGTATGGGATTAACAGATACACACCTCCATATATATAAATTAGATAAACAACAAGAATTTACTGTATAGCACAGGGAACTATATTCAATATCTTGTAATAACCTATAAGGGAAAAGAATTGGAAAAAAATATATGTATAACTGAATCACTTTGCTGTACACCTGGAACTAACAATATTGTAAATCAACCATACTTCAATTTAAAAAAAGTATTCCTTTTTTTAAAAAATGTATTTGGTTGTGCCGGGTCTTCGTTGTAGCACACGGGCTTCTTAGTTGTGGCATGCATGTGGGATCTAGTTCCCTGACCAGGGATTGAACCCAAGCCCCTCGCACTGGGAGCATGGAGTCTTAACCACTGCACCACCAGGGAAGTCCCCCCAAAGTGTGTTCTTATCTTTTGGAAATACACAGTGAACAATTTATGCAAGAAATGATGTCTGGGATCTTTTCCAAAAATAAAATGGGAGAGCAAGTAGATAGGGTACATGTAGATTACTATATTATTCTGTCTGCCTCTGTATATATTTGAAATTTTCCATAATAAAAGGTTTAAAAACACATTACTAGCAGCAGAAAAGGTCTTCCTACCATTTTCTCTCTTTCCCACTCTTTGTTGAAGTTCATTACTACTTATTGGTTATATCACTAGAGATCTGGTTCTAAACATTAAACAGAAAAGCTGAGGATCAATTCATAAATGAATTACACACATAGTTATATACTAAGCAAATAGGGATCTGATCTGTATAATTTACTTTTAGCTTTCTCTTTTCATTTAACTTCCAAGGGAGATTAATCACAGGTCAAGAAACCTTATTTCTAGAAGGGGTGTTAGTCATTCCTTCCAACCTACATGTATTTATTGTAGTTATCTACTATTTATCAGGGATTGTGGGGATATAAAAATGGATGAAACTGGAAAGGATCTTTGCCCTTCTGGAGCTTATAGTCTACTGGGGAGAACAGAAATAATCACAGAAATAAACATAAAGCTGCAAATGTGGTCTGCAAAGGAGAAGAACAAGCTAGGACAGCCTTTAATAATGGGATGTGAACAGTTCAAGCCTCTTGAGAAAGTCATGCTTAAGCTCAGACATACACAAATTGATGTTAACTGAGTGAAGTGGGATGAGAAGAGCACTACATGGAACAGGAGCAGACGGTGCACAGGCTGCAGAGGAGAAAGCCCAGGAAAGGTGAGGTCCTGAAAGGTCAGCGCAGCAGAAGTGCTGAGAGCAAAGTGTGACATAAAGCTAACACGTTGGGAAGGAGCCAGATTATACAGGTCATAATAAAGGGTTATCTTATTCTAAGAACCAAGGGATGCCAACAAAGGATTTTACAAAGAGGGTGATTTACTCATGTAAAGATCATTCCGGCAGAGTGGATGTGGGCAGGAAACCAGGTGAGGTAGAATGAATTTCCACAAAGTGGTAGAGATAAGGGCACCAGGATAGGAGCTTTGGTAGATCATGCTACTGTGATCCTGAGAGTCAAAAAGATTATTTTCATTTTTAATTAGTGTCAATGGTCTTTGTCTCTGGAGCAAATAATAAAACAACGCAAATGAGCAAACCCCAAGTGGTTGTCATATGGGTAGATCCTATTAAGACAGGTTAAAGGAATCTTGGCATAACTGAATTACAGTCCCACAGATATATATCACTCATCTACATTCGGACCTGGGAGTAGCTGCAGCATCATTAATGTGATCTTGTAACTTTGCTATCATTTTATGGCATACTGAAGTTTTTTTTTTTTTTTTTTTTTTTCTTTTTGCGGTATGCGGGCCTCTCACTGTTGTGGCCTCTCCCGTTGCGGAGCACAGGCTCCGGATGCGCAGGCCCAGCGGCCATGGCTCACGGGCCCAGCCGCTCCGCGGCATATGGGATCCTCCCAGACCGGGGCATGAACCTGTGTCCCCTGCATCGGCAGGCGGACTCTTAACCACTGCGCCACCAGGGAGGCCCGCATACTGAAGTTTTACATTTTTATATGAAACCTACTGTTCCTTTCTCTTATGGGTTCCTACCCACTTCATGATTATGAAAATTCTACCCTCATTTTCTTCTTATCTTTTAGTATTTTTAATAGTTTTCATTTTAGACATCAAATCTAATCTACTTAGAATTAATTTTGATGTAAGAAGTGTGATAGGGTTTCAATTTTTTTTAATGAATATCCAGCTTATTGGATAGGTGAGGTGTTAAAAGTATATAATAATTGGAATACGACCCAAAGCACTAATAGTGGGTCTAATCCTAAGCAAACAATTTTTTTTCTATCAAAAAGACAGAACTTTTCTTCTTTCTACGTATGTGTAGGAACACGTAATGTTCCCAAAGAATTCCCTAAACAATACACAAAGAAATAACCCAAATGTGCTATTTAAGTATAATTTCCCTAATTTACCATCTATAGAGTTTTATCCACTACAGTGTTCACCAGTAATATTAAAATGAAGTATCTTTTTGTTTTAACTCAGTAAAATAAATTTAAGTACTCAAGTATGAGACATTTTAAGCTTTAAATTTTAATGAACTAATAGAAGCAGGCTCTTTTAAAATAAATAGTATCATTAAAAGTAACCTACAGACGCTAAGGGAATATTTTATATCAACAGTAAGAAAATTTCCTTAAAATTAACTTAGTGAAATTGTATTTAAAAATATGATTCATATACAACATAAAATATTCATTGAAAAAATGTGGAGAATACAGAAAACTCCAAAGAAAAATACTGTCATAGTAGGATGTATTCCAATAAAACTCTAATAGAAGACTGATGGCAACATAACAAGATCATAGTTCTACATTAAAAAAACCAAAATTGATGTCCATAATTTTGCTAAAGATGACAACAGTAAACATCATTAAGCTATGTTTCTACTTTGTATGAGCATTAGAATCATCTTTTTCAGTGATAGGATTTAAATTTCTAGATTTATGTAACCTTGAAGTGCAACATAAAACAAGAACTATAACTAAGTCCTTATGACCATTTTTTAAAAACGTAAAAATGTCTTTGCAAAGAATGCCACAGAGAAAGAGCAAACCTATTCAAATACAAGCAATAATAACTAGGTCAAATCACATATGACCAAAATGCAGCTTAGTATTTATTTTTCAAAAAAATTCTTCTCACGCTAATCATTTTAGGCTAAAACAGAGACACACAATTTAGAGCTATAAAATATACTTAGAAATTTTGAAAGCATTATTGTTAGATATAATAAAGAAAAATGACATAGCATTTTGGTCCTGAATTCTTCTGGAGATATCCATTCAAGACTAAGAAAGTAGATAAGATTTACAGATCTTTCTGAGAATCATCTCACTCTGTATTCCTTTTAAAATATTTAAATAGTTAATCGGAAAAAAATTAATAAAATATTTACCTGACCACTACCCGAAGTTGCCATGTTGATTTCTGCCACTCCTTGACTTTCATTCTGTCGCTCAGCTTCATGTGAGCCGGCTTCATGCTTGCTCTGAGATGACCTCTGTTAATATGGAGTTAACATCATTACATACAAAAATGGTGTATGCTTTCTTAGCCCAGAGCTTTCCGACGTTCTTGCTTTAAAGCTTTGAATGCCTCAATTATACAGGTTTACAAAAGCATGGAACTGCACTTTATACTTCATCAGCTCCAGCAGGGTTGACTGTCGACTATTTCGGTAAAAGGAAAGTGAAGTGTGTCCCTCGAGCATTAGAGCCACACAAGACAAAGGATTTTCTGAGACTCACAGAAACACCATCCTCCACCAGCTGTGCTCACATCACTATCAGGAATATAACCCAACGAGAACAAATAACTGTCTTTTCCGCAAGGTCACATGGCTCTGGTGTTTACTAGAGCTGCAAATATAACAGTTAAACTATTAACCTAAGCTTAAAAACACCTTCTGTATAACTATGTTTATACACAGAATATATATATATATACATCTTCTGCTAATAAAAGTCATATGAAACCAACAGATAAATTTGTAAGATTCTGATCTGAAAAAAAACAAAAACCTTTTCTAATGTAGCCACCATCTGCTATGTAAAATGAAAATGACAGATTATATCCAGTAAAAGCAGTCATTTCAAGAGAGATTATATCCAGTACAAAGCAGTGACTTTGAAAAAAATATCACTGCAGAATCAAAGAAATAAAATAACTTTTCCATTATCTTTTATAGAAACAATCACAAATGTGCCTGCCCTAGGAAAATGATAATGCAAAAATAAAAATTACACTTTAAAAAATTTGACGTAATAGTGGAAAACTGTATTGTACAATGGCTTCCACTAGAATCTCTTTAAACATAAAGCTTTCCTAGACCATTTAAGATGTGACTTAATAATTTACCAGTATTTCCATCAATAAACTAGTATAAGTTATATATAGGCAAAAGAGAGGTAGTCTCAATAATTCAGAAACAGAAGAAAAAATATCACCATGGGAAAATTACACTACGAAATTCAACAAAATCAACAAAAGTAGAGAATACAAAATCAATCTAGAGACAAAATGAATCAAAAACCACTAAATCCACCAAGATTTGACACTAACATAATTGAAGACGTCAATATAAGAGTACTGAGTATCTGCCATGTTGGTTACTTTCACTAGGTGCTGGGGAGTACAGCATTGGCAAAACCAGACACTGCTCAACGCACTCTTCAAGCTTCAGGCTAGTCAGGGATACTATCAAATAATGAGAGAAATGACAATAGAGTTAAAACTTTGACAAGTACTCTGAAGAAGGGTACAGGGCGCTATAAGGATATACACCAGAGGGACGCCATATGTTGTGGGGACTTGGGGGGAAGAGCTCCCTTAGGAAGCGTTATCTGAACTGAGATCTAAATACAAACAGGAGTTCTAGGAAATGGGATGGGGATAGAAGGTGAAGGTTTTAGGTAAACAGAAGACCATATGCAAAGAACCTGGGCTGGGAGGAAACATGGCTTGCTCTAGAACATCAAAGAACTATAGTGTGAAGAGTAGAACAGAAAGATGGTAAAAACAAAAACAAAAACAAAAAACTTACTGATTTTACTGAATTTAGTGTGATTCTCAGATGGCACCCTTGCCCTCACATAACTAATACCAGTAATACTAATGGGAAAAGGTGCGTGTATTTTGATTTTTTTTAATTCAAATTTAAAATGGTCTAAGTAGGTAGGAAAGAGAAGAGACCAGTTTGGAGACTCTGTATTAAAGTATTAGATAAGGGTACTTTACACCTAGGGAAGCGGTGATGGAGATAAAAGCAGTGGAGACAGAGGTAAATCTGCAAGACTGCATGATAGATTGGATATGGCGAGTGGAGGAAGAGGTCTGGTGTCAAGAATTACTCCTGTGTTCCTTAGCTCACACGACTGAGTAATGATGGTACCATTCACAGAGACAGGTAATACTAAAGGAGAATGAGGGTATTTTGGAGGATGTGGGGCTCATAAGGAGGACTTAGGAGGAGAAGATCATGAATTATGCTTTGGATATGTTGGATTTAAAGTGCCTTTAAGACAACTAAGTAGAGATGCAGAGTAGGTACACAGATTTAGGAGTCTGGAGCTCGGGGCTAGAAAAATGAATTTGAGAGCCAAAAGCATACAGCTGGTGAGTGAGGCCCTAAGCATAAATAAGATGGTCTCAGGGAGGGAGAGAAAATAAATAGAAAAGAGAAATATGTCTTAAGGAATGTGTATGAACCAAAAAAGATGCCAAGAGTGTAATATTTCAAGCAACAGTGTTCAGTAATGTGGAAAATAATCAAGATGAAGACTGAAAATGTCAATTTAGTTAGCCATATGTAAGTCATCAATGATCAATTTCAGTGAAACTATGAGAGTAGAGACTAGACTGGTGTGTGTGAATGGTGGGGAGGAAATACAGACTTGGAGTCTAGAAACACCTTTGGAGTGAAGATTAGGAAAAGACAATGAGGACGGGAAGGGAACAGATGAAGAACAGTTGCAGGGAGAGGTGGACCTGAGGAAGGTTCATTTTCTATTTTTAAAGATAAGACTTGAGCATGTTTAAATTCCAATGAAAAGATGCTACAGAAAGGAAAGAAGATAAATATGTGAGAGAAACGAGGTAAGAGTACAAAGTTCCTGAGAAGGCAGGAGCTGAAAATCCAAAGCTTAGGAAGGAAGGCAGAATGCTTCCTGGTAGGAAGGAGAGAGAGCTCTGACGATAGCTACTGTTTTCTCTGTGAAAGAGGAGATGAAATTATTAGAAGGACGAAGATTAGTAGATATCAGAAATAGTCATTTCCAGTAGAGAGAGAATGGGGGATCCAGAGAAACATAGTAGGCCTGCAGGACTGCCAGGCCCAACTGATGATGGTGATAATGATGAAAATAATGAAGTTAAAAAAAATCTAATGTTTGTTATGCACTAATCACTTGGCATCTATTGATTTAGTTAATCCTTACATCAACTCTACGAAGCACATACTATTATTATCCCCATTTTACAGATGAAGAAACTGAGGAGGCACAGATGATAAGTATCTGGCTTTAGGTCACATACCTGGTAAACGGCAGAGCCAGAGCTGGGATCACAACCCAAGCAGTCTGACTCTAGAGCACAAAGTAATATTTAACACTTATTATCTTTATTTTCTTTACTTATTTACTTCCCTTTATTCTTTCATTGATCCTAGGCTACAGGCCTGTCTGTGTTCTTTGATCACTATCTAAAACTACTGCTAACACTGAGAACAAAGAGATTGTTTCTGATTCCTTTGAAAGAATAATCCTATCTAGTTTCCTTATTCCCATAGTTGCTGGACACCTTGCCCAGTTTTCTATCCTAGGACTAAAAAAATTAAAAAAACAAACAAAACAATTTTGTTGAGGTATTTACATATCTCAAAATTGGCCCACTTTAAGTGTACAGCTCAATGATTTTTAATAAATTTACCAAGCATCACAATACTCCAGTTTTAGAACATTTTCATCACTCTAAAAAGATCCCTTGTGCTCTAAAAGAACGCTTTATAGTTAATCCCAATTCCCACCCACAGCCTCAGGTAACTATAAATCTACTTTGTCTTTATGAATTTGTCTTTTCTGTACATTAATTATAAGCGGAATATGTGGACTTATGTGTCTAGCTACTTTTATTTAGTATAATGCTTTTGAGGTTCATCTCTGTTAGAGCATGTGTCATCAATTTGCTCCTTTTTATTGCCAAACAGTATTCCATTGTAAGGGTATACCACATTTTGTTTATTAATTCACCAATTGATACACATTTGCATTTTTCTACTTTTAGGCTATTGTGAATAATACTGCCATGAACATTCAAGTGAAAGTCTCTGTGTGGACATGTTTCCATTTCTCTTAGATAGATACCTAGAAGTGGAATTGCTGTGTCATATGATAATTGCACATTTGATACTTTAGGTGACTGCCACAGTTTTCAAGTGACCAAACCATTTTAGATTCCCATCAGCAATGTATGACGGCTTCTATTTATCCATAACTCTGCCAATGCTTACTGTTTTCTTTATGATTACAGCCACCCTAATGAGTGTGAAGTGGTATCTCACTGTGGTTTTAACTTGCATTTCCCTAGTGACTAATGATGTTGAGCATATTTTCATGTGTTTATTAGCCATTCCTATGTATTTTTCTGGTGAAATGTATATTCAAATCTTTTGCTCATGTGTAAGTGGGGTTGTCTCCTTATTAATGGGTTGTAAGAGTACTCTGCATGGGATTTTAATAAATATTTCTCACTGGCTATTTTCTAGAGATTTTTAAACCGTGCCATAATTTTCCTCACAGTTCGCACCCTTCTGAGCCACTCCCCCTGCCCCCAAATGTACGTGTTTGCCAGTAAACAACTTGTTTGAAATGATACATAAGAAAGTGGCAGCACTGGTTGCCTCACATATCCTTTTGGAACTTCTGAGATTTGAATCATGTGTAATAATTACATCATTTGAATTATGTTCCACATCTAGACCCTAAACCAGGTAGGGCAAAGACAGTGTTACAAGATGCTTCATGGTAGAGAAATTATTTAGCAGACATCTTTTCTCTTCTTGTCTACACTGTATGTGACCTAATTTATGAGTATCTGATTCCCAGTTTTCTCTATTTTCAAGCTTCTCTCTCTGATCTATATTAGAAGAATGATAATAATGGAATAAAGAAACATCAAACAGCAAAATTAGAATTTTCTTTCTTGAATAAGACATAGCACCTTCTTTTAGTTTTCATTCACTGAATAAATGTAAACATTTTAGACTACGAATGATATGACCATTATTATAACAAAAAGAAACAAGAATTAGATTAGGTCACAGTGGTAGACAGTCAGCCCCAAATCCAATGATCTAAATAAAATTTTGAACAAATACAAAAAACACAAACAAGCGCCCAACTTGCAATAACCTTATAATAGTGCTGGAAAATGAGAACTGCTATTAACAAATGACAATTTTTTTTTCTTTTTCTTTTTTTTTTTTTTTTTTTTGTGGTACGCGGGCCTCTCACTGTTGTGGCCTCTCCCATTGCGGAGCACAGGCTCCGGATGCACAAGCTCAGCGACCATGGCTCACGGGTCCAGCTGCTCCGTGGCATGTGGGATCTTCCCGGACCGGGGCACGAACCCATGTCCCCTGCATCGGCAGGTGGACTCTCAACCACTGAACCACCAGGGAAGCCCGACAAATGACAACTTTTAAATGAATTTTCAGAGGCCAGAAACTTGGTAAAATTTGGAAATATACAGACAGGGAATATGTTACACCAAGCAAATGATGACAGAAAGAAGGCCAGTGCAGTAATACTAATAGCAAACAAAATAAAATTCAAGGTGAAGAGCATTAAATGGAATAAGGAGGGCTATTTCATATACATAAAGGAGTCAATCAAATAGAAAAATGTGAATATTGATTTAGAAATAGAAAAAAACCCTGCTGATGCAGCCAAATAGCAATAATCAGAATATAAGAAAGATGGGGGGAATAAAAACTAACTATAACTAAATAAGCTTGAAAGCAGCAAAAACTCAAAGCATAAAGTATCAAAAAAGAAAATACAGGGCTTCTCTGGTGGCACAGTGGTTAAGAATCCGCCTGTCAACACAGGGGACAGGGGTTCGAGTCCTGGTCCGGGAAGATCCTACATGCCACGGAACTAAGCCCACATGCCATAACTACTGAGCCTGCTCTCTAGAGCTTGCGAGCCACAACTACTGAAGCCCGTGCACCTAGACCCTGTGCTCCACAACAAGAGAAGCCACTGCAATGAGAAGCTGATGCACCACAACAAAGAGTAGCCCCTGCTCGCCGCTGCTAGAGAAAGCCCGCGTGCAGCAACAAAGACCCAATGCAGCCAAAAATGAATAAATAAATAAATTAAAAAAAATAAACACAGTGCTGCTCAATAAAAACAAAAGCTGCCTCTTTAAAAACAATTTAAAAAATAGAGTGTAGTTTAGTTCGATCAAGGAAAAAAAAAAACACAGTTGCACAAGCCTCTTAGATAGCCTCATCCACCAGAGGGCAGACAGCAGAAGCAAGAAGAACTACAGTTCTGCAGCCTGTGGAACAAAAACCACATCCACAGAAAGACAGACAAGATGAAAAGGCAGAGGGCTATGTACCAGATGAAAGAACAAGATAAAACCCCAGAAAAACAACTAAAGGAAGTGGAGATAGGCAATCTTCCAGAAAAAGAATTCAGAATGATGATAGTGAAGATGATCCAGGACCTCAGGAAAAGAATGGAGGCAAAAATCGAGAAGACGCCAGAAGTGTTTAACAAAGATCTAGAAGAATTAAAGAACAAACAAACAGAGATGAACAATACAATAACTGAAATGAAAAATACACTAGAAGGAATCAATAGCAGAATAACTAAGGCAGAAAAACAGATAAGTGATCCGGAAGACAGAATGGTGGAATTCACTGCTGCGGAACAGAATAAAGAAAAAAGAATGAAAAGAAATGAAGACAGCCTAAGAGACCTCTGGGACAACATTGAACACAACATCATTCACATTATAGGGGTCCCAGAAGAAGAGAGAGAGAAAGGACCTGAAAAATATTTGAAGAGATTATAGTCAAAAACTTCCCTAACATGGGAAAGGAAATAGCCACCCAAGTCCAGGAAGCGCAGAGAGTCCCAGGCAGGATAAACCCAAGGAGAAACACACCGAGACACATAGTAATCAAACTGGCAAAAATTAAAGACAAAGAAAAATTACTGAAAGCAACGAGAAAAACGACAAATAACATACAAGGGAACTCCCATAAGGTTAACAGCTGATTTCTCAGGAGAAACTCTACAAGCCAGAAGGGAGTAGCATGATATACTTAAAGTGATGAAAGGGAAGAACCTAAAACCAAGGTTACTCTACCCAGCAAGGATCTCATTCAGATACGATGGAGAAATCAAAAGCTTTACGGGCAAGGAAAAGCTAAGAATTCAGCACCACCAAATCAGCTCTACAACAAATGCTAAAGGAACTTCTCTAAGTGGGAAACACAAGAGAGGAAAAGGACCTACAAAAACAAATCCAAAACAATTAAGAAAATGGTCATAGGAACATACATATCAATAATTACCTTAAACATGAATGGATTAAATGCTCCAACCAGAAGACAGGCTCGCTGAATGGATACAAAAACAAGACCCATATATATACTGTCTACAAGAGACTCACTTCAGACCTAGGACACATACAGATTGAAAGTGAGGGGATGGAAAAAGATATTTCACGCAAATGGAAATCAAAAGAAAGCTGGAGTAGCAATACTCATATCAGATAAAATAGACTTTAAAATAAAGAATGTTACAAGAGACAAGGAAGGATACTACATAATGATCAAGGGATCAATCCAAGAAGAAGATATAACAATTATAAATACATATGCACCCAACATAGGAGCACCTCAAAACATAAGGCAACTGCTAACAGCTATAAAAGAGGAAATCGACAGTAACACAATAATAGTGGGGGACTTTTAACACCTCATCTACACCGACGGACAGATCAACCAAACAGAAAATTCATAAGGAAACACGAGCTTTAACTGACACAACAGACCAGATAGATTTAATTGATATTTATAGGACATTCCATCCAAAAACAACAGATTACACTTTCTTCCCAGGTGCGCATGGAACATTCTCCAGGATAGATCACATCTTGGGTCACAAATCAAGCCCAGTAAATTTAAGAAAATTAAAATCATATCAAGCATCTTTTCTGACCACAACGTTATGAGATTAGAAATCAATTACAGGGAATATAATGTAGGAAACACAAACACATGGAGGCTAAACAATACGTTACTAAATAACCAAGAGATCACTGAAGAAATTAAAGAGGAAATCAAAAAATACCTAGAGACAAATGACAATGAAAACACGATGATCCAAAACCTATGGGATGCAGCAAAAGCAGTTCGAAGAGGGAAGTTTATAGCTATACAAGCCTACCTCAAGAAACAAGAAAAATCTGAAATATACAATCGAACCTTACGCCTAAAGGAACTAGAGAAAGAAGAACAAACAAAACCCAAAGTTAGTAGAAGGAAAGAAATCATAAAGATCAGAGCAGAAATAAATGAAATAGAAACAAGGAAAACAATAGCAAAGATCAATAAAACTAAAAGCTGGTTCTGTGAGAAGATAAACAAAATTGATAAACCATTAGCCAGACTCTTCAAGAAAAAGAGGGAGAGGACTCAAATCAATAAAATTTGAAATGAAAAAGGAGAATTTACAACAGACACCACAGAAATACAAAGCATCCTAAGAGACTACTGCAGGCAACTCTATGCCAATAAAATGGACAACCTGGAAGAAATGGACAAATTCTTAGAAAGGTACAACATTCCAAGACTGAACCAGGAAGAAGTAGAAAATATGAACAGACCAATCACAAGTAATGAAATTGAAACTGTGACTAAAAATCTTCCAACAAACAAAAGTCCAAGACCAGATGGCTTTACAGGTGAATTCTATCAAACATTTAGAGAAAAGCTAACACCTATCCTTCTCAAACTCTTCCAAAAGATTGCAGAGGAAGGAACACTCCGAAACTCATTCTGTGAGGCCACCATCACCCTAATACCAAACCCAGACAAAGATACTACAAAAAAAAGAAAATTACAGACCAATATCACTGATGAATATAGATGCAAAAATCCTCAACAAAATACTAGCAAACAGAATCCAACAACACATTAAAAGGATCATACACCATGATCAAGTGGGATTTATCCCAGGGATGCAAGGATTCTTCAATATATGCAAATCAATCAATGTGATACACCATGTTAACAAACTGAAGAATAAAAACCATATGATCATCTCAATAGATGCAGAAAAAGCTTCTGACAAGATTGAACACCCATTTATGATAAAAACTCTCCAGAAAGTGGGCATAGAGGGAACCTACCTGAACATAATAAAGGCCGTATAAGACAAACCCACAGCCAACATCATTCTCAATGGTGAAAAATTGAAAGCATTTCCTCTAAGATCAGGAAGAAGACAGGATGTCCACTCTCACCACTATTATTCAACATAGTTTTGCAAGTCCTAGCCACGGCAATCAGTGAAGAAAAATAAAAGGAATACAAATTGGAAAAGAAGAATTAAAGCTGTCACTGTTTCCAGATGACATGATACTATACATAGAGAATATTAAAGATGCTGCCAGAAAACTACTAGAGCTAATCAATGAATTTGGTAAAGTTGCAGGATACAAAACTAATGCACAGAAACTTCTTGCATTCCTATACACTAATGATGAAAAATCTGAAAGAGAAATGAAGGAAACACTCCCACTTACCATTGCAACAAAAAGAAGAAAATACCTAGGAATAAACCTACCTAGGGAGACAAAAGGCCTGTATGCAGAGAACTATAAGACACTGATGAAAGGAATTAAAGATGATACCAACAGATGGAAAGATATACCATGTCCTTGGATTAGAAGAATCAATATTGTGAGAATGACTATACTACCCAAAGCAATCTACAGATTCATTGTAATCCCTATCAAATTACTGATGGCATTTTTTACAAAACTAGAACAAAAAAATCTTAGAATTTTTATGAAGACACAAAAGACCCCAAATAGCCAAAGCAGTCTTGAGGGAAAAAAATGGAGCTGGAGGAATCAGACTCCCTGACTTCAGACTATACTACAAAGCTACAGTAATCAAGACAATATGGTACTGGCACAAAAATAGAAATACAGATCAATGGAACAAGATAGAAAGCCCAGAGATAAACCCATGCACCTACGGTCAATTAATCTATGACAAAGGAGGCAAGGATATACAATGGAGAAAAGACAGTCTCTTCAACAAGTGTGCTGGGAAAACCAGACAACTACATGTAAAAGAATAAAATTAAAACACTCCCTAACACCATACACAAAAATAAACTCAAAATGGATTAGAGACCTAAATGTAAGACCGGACACTATAAAACTCTTAGAGGAAAACAAAGGAAGAACACTCTTTGACATAAATCACAGCAAGATCTTTTTTGATCCACCTCCTAGAGTAATAGAAATAAAAACAAAAATAAACAAATGGGCCCTAGTGAAACTTAAAACCTTTTGCACAGCAAAGGAAACCATAAACAAGACAAAAAGACAACCCTCAGAATGGGAGAAAATATTTGCAAACGAATCAACGGACAAAGGATTAATCTCCAAAATATATAAACAGCTCATGCAGCTCAATATTAAAAAAAACAAACAACCCAATCCCAAAATGGGCAGAAGACCTAAACAGACATTTCTCCAAAGAAGACATACAAATGGCCAAGAAGTACATGAAAAGCTGCTCAACATCATTAATTATTAGAGAAATGCAAATCAAAACTACAATAAGGTATCATCTCACACTGGTTAGAATGGGCATCATCAGAAAATCTACGAACAACAAGTGCTGGAGAGGGTGTGGAGAAAAGGGAACCCTCTTGCACTGTTGGTGGGAATGTAAATTGATACAGCCACTATGGAGAACAATATGGAGGTTCCTTAAAAAACTAAAAAGAGAATTACCATATGACCCAGCAATCCCACTACTGGGCATATACCCAGAGAAAACCATAATTCAAAAAGACACAAGCACCCCAATGTTCACTGCAGCACTATTTACAATAGCCAGGTCATGGAAGCAACCTAAATGCCCATCTACAGACGAATGGATAAAGAAGAGGTGGTACATATATACAATGGAGTATTACTCAGCCATAAAAAGGAACGAAATTGGGTCATTTGTAGAGACGTGGGTGGATCTAGAGACTGTCATACAGAGTGCAGTCAGAAAGAATAAAACAAATATCGTATATTAATGCATATATGTGGAACCTAGAAAAATGGTACAGATGAACTGGTTTGCAGGGGAGAAATAGAGACAGAGATGTAGAGAACAAACGTATGAACACCAAGGGGGGAAAGCGGCAGTGGGTGGTGGTGGTGGTGTGATGAATTGGGCGATTGGGATTGACATGTATACACTGATGTGTATAAATTGATGATTAATAAGAACCTGCTGTATTAAAAAAACAAACAAAAAACACCAAAACACAGATAAACTACACTGGAAAGCCAAAAGGGGTCATAATAACCAGAATGCCACATACAGTAATGCCAATGACACTGAAAAAGAAGCAAAGAGAAACTGGATTTTTGGTTTTTTTTTTAAAGTCCTTAAGAGTCAACATTGCAAAAAGGACACTTATTCTTTATATTACAAATATTTGGTTTATATTGACTTAGGACAGCCAGGTTAAACTACTTTTAGCAATATGACTATTACGCTGTACTTAAACTGCCTATTTAGGAAATACACGTTTCTACATATTTCATATTTAGATGTACTGAATCCAAAGATATTTAAAGACAAGCATGGATGAAAATAGTCTTAAAAAGGACTCTACACTTCAAAAAATTGTACTTTTAACATTAGAAAAAGTTGTCTTCCCTGCACTGTTTTTGGCTCAAAACAGAACTGTTCATTATTTGATCAAATTTTCCATGAGTGGAAAATATGTGCTGGCCATGACAGGACATGACAAATTTGTTTTGTATACAAAGTTTTCTCTCATTATAAAAACTGTACATAGTTAGTATAAAAAAAATTCCAAAACTGGCCAAACCAGAAAAACGAGGAGGTATTAAGAATGGTTATCTCCCTTTTCATATTATTTCTGATACACTATGTTTGTGTATATCTTTAAAAAAAATGGGATCAAAGTGTACATACTATTTTGTATATCATAAACATTTAAAAATATCAATAAATGCTTGTGTTTTTAGGAATTATATTTAGAAAACAGCACTATGCTGATGTTTCAGTCTTTGCAGTCTCTTCTTTTCTCATGATCTGGAATGTGAGTCTGAATCTGGCTGCACATTAGAAACTTTCCATTGATGTGTCTCAAATCTGTCCCCAAATACTGAGCCAATTTTTCCTAGCAAAGATTCTGTTGTTTATTGTTCAATGTGGATCTTTATTCAGCTTTTCTTTTGCTCCTGTTGCACAGAGACAGGTCTTCCTGCAGTTGACTAAAGAAGCAAATAATTTCCTGAAAATTTATTTTCTCTGAGCCTCCCACATGCTTCTCTGAAACTTATTCAGCAATAGTTCACTTAAGCCCCATGTAGGTTTTCTTATTATTTACCTATAAACAAGGTGAGAAGTGCCCATATTCGTTGGCTATAAACAGATAGGTGAGGGGATGGTCTTTTACACCCCCATCCTTCTATACGGTGATCAAAACCAAATTTCAGCAGCAGAGCTGACCAATACGCACAAGCCTCAGTAACATTCAGTTTCTAGCATGGATAAATATACAGTATTTGTGTTCCACTGAGATAGCACCTTCCTTTTACTTCCACTGCTTGGTCTTCTTGTTACTCACTGATAGTATATTAAACATGACTTTTCCTAGGATATACTGCTACCAACGTTTTTGCTTTCTCTAAGCTCCTCTTAAGTTCTTTACTAATCATCATTATCAAGGTATAATTATTAAGCCAATCCAGATTATAGAGGAAGATAAGTATAAATATCTTCTAAATGATGGCCTTGGCTCTTTTAAATGTTTTATTTTTATCATAGTTACACGCAGTTGAAATAATCATTAGTTCTAAAGCCTTGTGACAATGAACAGTGATCTTTCACACTTGCTTGCTCTGTCCCATTTCCTGTTATCTTAAGGCAAACATTTTCATCTCCTTCAGAGGATTTTTTTTTTTTTTGGAACTCACTTCTCTATCTCTAAATAACCTGCTTGTGTTGCTAGGTTTTGCTTTTCTTAGTTTAATGCCTCATTTATTGATTTCCTATTATGTAAGACAGGGACTGATTTCTCTTTTATAAATATTCCACCCTTAACACAGCATACTCATCCTGTTCCTCTATTTGTCCAATTTACATTTTATAGTTAGATAAATTGTTCCCTATTTGCATTATTTGACTATTAAATTATAGTCATGAGTGACAGGTGGTATACTATGATTCTTTCCTTTACAACTTCTTGTTGTCCATTGAGTAAGAGTATCTTTTTTTTGTTTTGTTTATTTGGTGTTCTGTGTACTTATGACACCCTCACAGTTTCTCTCCTACTGTGTAAATTTCTTTTCCTTTCAATAAATTCAAAAACATTAAGTAGTCTACTCATTTCATCTTCTTAGACTCATCTCTCCCAGAATATTCTCAACTGTGCCAATAGGGACTCGTTACTTTCTCTATCATTAGTCTCAGAATCTCCCTTCATCTTCATTCTGTGGAGTCTTTCATGTCTTTTTCTTGTATTGTATTCTTTATGTCTTGGATCCCAAATCTTCATTTGTCTTGCTTTACCTTCTCATTTTAACTATATCCGCTAATAGCTTCCAGAAAACAGTATAGAGAAATACATATTTTTGATACTTTGATTATCTGAAAATGCATTCTACTCTCAAATTTAATAGGCAGTTGACTAGAGATAAATTTATAGGCTCGTGTGGTATAATAAAAAATATATATATCTGGTCTTTGTCCCTTTGTTCTTTGCACAGAGCTTCTAAAACCCTTGGAATTTCTTGAGTTTGCCATGCAGATAAGGTGACCCATGGGGGATCCTTAGATAGCTTCAGGATGGGTGCTGGTCATCTGAAATGCCAACCATGTGACTAGAGGGTTGAACTAGTCAAGACTGACCTCCAGGGATGGGAAGGGTGCTGGAAACTGAGTTCAATCATGTAGCCACTTGTTTAATCAAGCATGCCTACATAATGAAACCCCAATAAAAACTCTGGACACTGAAGCTCAATGCAGCTTCCTGCTTGGTGAACACAAAGATGTCCTGGGAGAGTGAGAGATCATGGAAGCTCTGCATCCTCCACCCTCACCTTCTCTAGGTCCTGCCTTATGTGTCTCACTCGGCTGTTCCTGATCTGCATCCTTTATAATAAAACTGTAATCATAAGTGTAGAACTTTTACTGAGTTCTGAGTCACTGAAGTGAATTATCAAACCTAAAGGCTGTTGTAGGATACCCCAAATTTGTAGAAGTATGGGAGGCTTGGCATCTGAAGTGGGAGTAGTCTTGTGAAGGGCTCTGCCCTTAACCTGTAAGGTCTAGGCTCCCACCAAGTAGTTAATGTCAGAATTGAACTGTAGTGTAATACACCCACTTGGGTAGAATTTACAGCAAGCTGGGCAGAGTGCAGATGGTTTGGGACACCTGAAACATGCCTGGTACCTGAAGTGAAGGCAGTCTTGTGAATGACTTTACCCTTAAATGTAGGGTCTACACTAAGTCTGGGTAGTGTCAGAACTGATTTGAACTGTAGGACAACTAGTGGTGTCAGAGAACTGGTTTGGGAACATAGCTGAAAATAATCTTTCAGAAGTTTTAAGAAATTGTTACTCTACTTCCCAGCTTCCAGTGTGCTGTTTATACACCTAAAGACATTTGTATTCCTGTTTCTTTGTGTGAAATTTGTTTTCTTCTCCTTCTCTACAAGGTTTTAAGATTTTCTCTTTATTCCCAGTGAGATGAAATTTCATCATGATGTGCCTAGTGTGGGATTTTCATCTGTGGCACTGGATGCTGGAGGGACCATTTTATTTGGAAAACTATGCCCTTCAGTTCTGGGGAATTTTAATTTATTTTTATGATTTCCTTCCTCTAGTTTCTCCATTCTCTTTCTGGAACCCCCTTTTTATTTGGATATTGAACCCTCCTAGAATGATTCTCTGACTTTCTTATCTTTTCTATTTTCCATTGCATTATTCCTTTGTGCTATTTTCTGAGAAATTTATCTTTTAACCTTTTTGTTGAGTTTTTCATTTCTACTATTACAATTTTAATTCCCAAGAACTGTTTTTTAAATTCTCTGAATGTTCCTTTTGTATACCATCATTTTCTCACTTTATGGATGCATTATCTTTTATCTTGAGAATATTAATGTTAGTTCTATTTTTCTTAAGTTTTCTTCTTCTTGCATGGTCTTTATTTCCATTAAATCTTTTTTATTAGAAACTTTCTTAAAATGTCTGGTGGTCTTTAGCTGTCTAGCCATATTTAGGAATGGACTGCCTATGAAGCTCTATGCCTAAAGGATGGAGTCTGTCAGCTGTAGCCATCCAGTAGGGTGGTCTAGCTGGGATGTTTTATTGAGAAATCCTCCAGTGTCAGTACCTTTAGGTCTCTCTTCCTGGGTTAGTCACATTTCTTAGAGAAGTTGCTTCTAGAAACTTGCCTGCATTATAAAGCTGGATGCCAATGAGGGTTTCAGCATTCAGTAAGGAAATTTTCACTTACTTCAGTTTTTAGTGTGATACCTCCCTCCCAACTTCAACTATACTAGGATTACCCTTATCCAAAGACCCTTTCTTTTACCTTTTCCAGAATAAATCTCTCAGCTTTTGCTGAGCCTGGAAAGTAGCAGTCACTTAGCCATGCAGAGTTGAAGAGAGGTTCTGGAGACTCCACCGGCTTCTTAAACTTTCAGTCATCCTCTTGCTTTTAACCTCTTTCTTAATCCCCACATCCAGAGGTAGCACATCCAGGTGTAACCAATTCTGGAACCTTGTAGGACTCCACAGTGTAAAATGGGTTGCTTCCTGACTTCCTACTGCTGACTCAGGGGTCAACTCTCTACCATAAGCTAGAAGAGTAATTTGTTTATCTGCTTTCCAGCTCCCCAAATTTTATTGATGTCACCTCCCCTGGTATTTGTGATTTTTAATTTTATCCTTTTACTGTCATTTTAATGGAGTTCATAGAGTAAGCATAGATATATGTGTATGATCAATTCTTACTATGGATTACATACAAAGAGATAGCTTATTTACAAATTGTTAGTAGCCAAATTAAGTTAGTTATCTGATTATATGAAAACAGATAACTGAAGTAAGGTATCTGTATTTATGGCTCTATAAATTTTAACTGCATTAAAGTTATGAAGAAACCAAAGTAGTAAAGGTTTTTGAAATCTATTTAATTTAATGAAAAAACTTATAAACTTACTAAGTGTCTCATTTCTTTAGAAGAACACCTATTTCAATGATGTCACATTAATTATACCTATTTCCTCTTCTTAGAATAACGACCTATATTTATGTCTGCAAACAAAAGAGACAATTTACTAACCTCTGCTTCTGTTGCTTGGGACTGTAAAAGCTGTCGTATACGAAGTATGTCCTTCTCTATTTGTTGAATTCTGGTTATTCTTCGCTAAAATAAAATAAATAACCAAATTAGATCTATTTTTATTAAAAACATTAGTTTAAATAACCATACTATGGTTACCATTTAACAGCTTAGGGTTATACCAAATCACTCTTATATAAGAATTAGATATGTATATATATTCATACACTGATGACATATTAGGATCAGTTCAAATTTTTAATAAATCTAACTTTATACAACAGATCTCTAGATCTACTTAAGAAAACTGTAAAAATACAAGTCATATATCAAATTGTATGATGTATATAGTGTGAAATTGGTATTTAAAAGCTAGTCTCAAAAACTACTTCAACAAAGAGAAAATTACATCTGAATTTAATCTTCTATATTAATCCAGTTGTCAGTACAGTGTAATGGATTTATACAAAGCATGGTATACCTGTAAAGGGAAAGAGCAGCTGATTTGTTTTAATAAACATCAGGCTTTAAACAGTAAGAATAATCTTCCCCAAAGTTATTCTTATTATAAGTCAGTGGTACCTTTCAGATTTAGCTTTCCCAAATACCTACTGCAGCTAAACATTATTTTTATTCCCAACACTAAGAACACAATGATGGTAAGAGCTACTGCTTTGCCCATATCCTGAGACCTTCAAGTGAACACAAAGCAGTAACTACAGATCAAACAATGTGGAACTGAAAAAAATGTGGGAAAAGTGTTTTCAAGTATATGTTTTAAAAACAAGTACTGCCAATGTTGTAACATCTTCTGTAATAATTCTATAGTTAACATCCCAATATTGGTATAAAAAAATTGTATTATAAGAGTAATTGTTGGGCTTCCCTGGTGGCACAGTGGTTGAGAGTCTGCCTGCCGATGCAGGGGACACGGGTTCATGCCCCGGTCCAGGAAGATCCCACATGCCGCGGAGTGGCTAGGCCCGTGAGCCATGACGGCTGAGCCTGCGCGTCCAGAGCCTATGCTCTGCAACGGGAGAGGCCACAACAGTGAGAGGCCCGCATACCACAAAAAAAAAAAAAAAAGAGTAATGTTTCAATGGGGAAAAAAGTGTTAGAAGCTAGATGGAGTCATTTCCAAACTTTTATGATTATGCACCCATCAATAAAAGATTTCTGAGCATGTATACCTCAATAGATAAATAATAAAAGTACTGTAACAAATAGCTTTAACTATATATATAGTTATAAAACTTACATACAAAACTTACCCTTTGAGCATATCTAATTTTGCTTAAATACAATGTCCTTACGATTTTATTGCCATAGTAAAAATGCTTATTGTTGCTATTTTCCAATGTTATGATAAACAAACACAGAAAAGCTCAAAAAAGTTGCGCTCACCAAAAAAGAATCCTTCCTTCCTCCCTCCCTCCCTTCTTTCCTTCCTTTGTAACACTACAACTGTGCTGATCCTATATCATAATTCTGAAAATAGTGAACCTAAGGTAAATAATATTCTTTAAGAAATTTTACCACATCCAATTTTCATCATGAAAACATGCTGAAGAAGAAATACCTGTGCTTTTGGTAGCTTTCTAAAGAGACTGCAAAGATGAGTGATCACCTCTACATCAGATGGTAAATATTTCCTGACATTACATAAGCAATGAAACTACATACAATTAGTGGCTTTGTAATATTGTTGTAATTATTGTTCTCCTCTCTCTATGTAACTAGCTCCCCTTCACCAATAAAGTCCTAAGTCAAAATTTTCAATATTCAGAGGATGAAAAAAGGAAATCATATCTAATACTCCTCTCCACAGAACTACATTTCTGTATTGCTATTAGGTCACTAAATCCTGAAGTCAAGTCTGCACCTTGGTGATTTCTGACACAACAACCTTTGTGCTTCTGTTACTCAACATGAAAATGGAAGAAGCCAGCAGTATTTCTTTCCATTCTCTATATGACAATCTTGAATATTTATGAAACTATGTTTAACGAAAAATGCTTACTTGTTCTGCCATATGGAGATGGTATTACTTTTGCAAAACTGATTTAAAAAAATAATATAGTAATACAGTTCAATATGAATTCAGGACAACTCTCAACAAATTAGGAATAGAAGGTAAATTCCTTAACTTGATAAATGGTATCAAAAACCTTGAGTAAACAACATACTTAATGGTGAAATTTCAGAAGGATTCCTTTTAGAGCCAAGAGAAGATGAAGAAGACCAATTATCACTGCTTTTTATTCAAAGATGTATTAGAGTTCTTATTTAATACAAAGAAAAAAATGACTGGAAAAGACAAAATTGTCATTACTTGCAAACAAAATAACAGTTTGAATGGAAAATCCAAGAAAATCCTAAACTACTGAGACAATCTACTAAAAGAGTTCAGGAAGACTGCTGGACACATAACAAATCAAATTTAGTAACGTAATTAAAGAAAATCCCATTCACAATGCAACAAAAACTGTAAGATATCTAGGAATAAATGTAAAAAAAAGATGTGTAAGAGTTTTATGAAGAATACTACAAAACTTTTTCGAAGGACATAAAATAAGACCTAAATGAACGGAGAGATAAAAAATTAATAACAATACCTAATATTTCCTGAGTGTTTTCTGTTTGCTGGATTCCAAGTGTTTTACATATATTAACTCATTTAATCCTCACATTTTACAGGGAATCATTATTTGCATTCTACCAATGGGAAAACTGAGACAGAGTTTACCCAAGATCACAGTGCTGATAAGTGACAGGTAGGGAATTAGAACCCAGGAGGACTGGCTCCAGAGTCACCCTTTCAACCAAGAACCAATCTTTATATTGTAAAGATATAAATTCTCCTCAAATTAATTATAAATTCAATGTAATTCTAATCAAAAGCCCATAAAGCTTTTCCTTGAATTAGATGAGTAACAAAACAGAATATAAACACATTTTTACAAACAAAAATAAGAAGGACTCACCCTACTAGGTACCAAGATTAATAAAGCCATAGCAAATAAAACAAATGTGGTTATCAGCGCAGGGACAGAGAAGCTAAAACAGACTAATCGAATAGAGTCTACAAATATCCAGCAAATGCAAACTTCTCAGATGCCAGAGACAGCATTACCAATCCATAGGGAAACAGTGGCACATCCAGTAAGTGATAATGGGAAATTTAGTTAACAACATAAATATGCATCGAGCTGTGTGTATCTGTGTTATGTATATGTATGTATACATAATTAATTATATATTACATAATTAATAATATATATTTATTAAATAATCAAAATTATATTGCATATAATATATATTAAATAATTATATATACACTGATATGAAAATCATATGTGTGTGTGTATATACATATATATATATATATAATTAGATTCCTACCTCCAAAACATATAATAGCAAATTTGAGATGAATTAAAGACCTAATTGTAAAAATAAAACATTAAAACTATTAGAAAAAAATACAAGGATATCTTTAAGGATAGGAAAAGATGTATAAATAAGTCAAAGAAGGCACAAATATGGCAATACAATTAATTTAGCTTTATAACAAAAACTAATTTTTGTTATCATGAAGCTAAAGTAGGTAACATATTTGGCAGGGAGGTGCTGTGATATACATTATGTATAACAGATTGGTATCTAGAGGATATTAAAATCTCTCTCAAATACATAAGAATAAGACATTTAACATAATAGAAAATGGGCAAAGGATATGGAAAAACGACAAAACGAAAATCTAATAAATACATGAAAAGATAAAGATAATCAGCTTCAGTAGTACTCATGGAAGTACAAACTAAATGACAAGATAATGTTTCAAATGCCCATTGATTGTTAATTATAAAATGTGACTCACAATTGCTGAAAAAATCAGGTAAAAGAAACGGGAATTCTCACATACGACTAGGAGAAATGTAAACTGATAAAATCATTTTGAGTGCAATTTGGAACACACTATTCAAAACACTCATACCTTATGACCAGCAATTACGCTTTTAGGTATATACCTAAGAGCAGAGGTCAGTAAATTAGGGCTTGCTAGCCATCTGTATTTATGAATTAAGTTTTACTGAAAGACAGCCATGCCCATCTGCTTATATATTGTCATCTATGGTTGCCTTCTTGCTACAAAGGCAGAGCTGAGTAGTTACGACAGAGACCATATGGCCACAAAGTTTAAAATATTTACCATATAGCCCTTTAAGAAAAAGACTCTTGACCTAGAGAAACTGTTGCGCGTGTTTACAGGATATGAATAAATATGTTTATCAGAGTTGTTTTAACAGTAAAAAATTACACATAGAGGAGAGCAGGCATGACCAAACTAGGTGCAAATATGTGTTGAACAAATAATGGAGAAAATAAATAAATAACAAAACTGTTAACAGAGATAGAGACTAACACACACGCATGGGCAAGAGTGGATTTTGTTTCAACTTTCCCTAAATTGTTCCTCAGTCATTCGTATGTTTTACTGGTCACTTACATTTTCTTTTCAATAAATTGAATGATTACAGCCTTTACCCATATAAAAAAAGAGTTGTCGGGCTTCCCTGGTGGTGCAGTGGTTGAGAGTCCGCCTGCTGATGCAGGGGACACGGGTTCGTGCCCCGGTCCGGGAAGATCCCACATGCTGCGGAGTGGCTAGGTCCATGAGCCATGGCTGCTGAGCCTGTGCGTCCGGAGCCTGGGCTCCGCAACGGGAGAGGCCCCAGCAGCGAGAGGCCCGCGTACCACAAAAAAAAAAAAAAAAAAGTGTTGTCTTTTTCTTATTGTTTGTAGGAATTCTTATAGTACAGGGATATTAACCTTTTCCCCTACGTGTACAAGTATTTTCCCTTAGTTTATTTTCTGCAGGATGAATGTTTTAAATTTTTATGAAATAAATCCTGTTTCCCACCCCACCTTTATTGCTTTTGAGTTTCCATTCTTAATTAAGATCTCTCTTGTTCTATATTTTCTTCTATTAATTTTATGTTTATTTTTTACATTTAGATATTTAATCCACCTATAATTGTTCATGTACAAGATGTGAGTTAGGGATCTAATTCAATTTCTCTTCTACCAAACAGGTTCCTGGTTATACCTATGCGTTTATTGAGTTATTTACCATTTCCCCCCAAATTTATAACTTTTATCATTAAAAGATTCCATATCTTCTTATATCTTTTTCTAGTCTCTCTTCTGTTCTATTTGCCTACGTCTATACCTGTGCTATCATACTGTGATTACTACAACACCTTTACAGTAAGTTTTAACAAATGGTAAGGTAAATCCTCACTCATAATTTTCTTAAATACTTTTGGAAATTTTTACTTTGCAAACTTTAGAATCATTTTTCCGGGCTCCAAAAAAAATTTAAGAATTGTATTTTTTAAAGACTTTTTAAAGAAAGGCATTTTTAGGATATTAAAGTCTTCTCACCTAGGCTTCCTTATTTATTTATTTTTTTCAGCAACAGAGACATCAATGGTTTAATGGATGGGGGATCTTACACACCTGAAGCAAGGTCCCGGAGTGACACCCCACCATGTGCGGCAGACAGCGGGCAGGACATGGCAGTGGGTTTCCCTCCCGGTGGAAGGGGAGATTTGCTAGTTATAGGGAGAATTACCTCAGGCGGGCGCATTAGTTACCAGGGAAGCCAGAAGAAACTAGCAGAGGGGGACGTTCCTCACTGCCCCATTGATGAGAACAATCACCAGCTGGGGCCTGGGGCAAGCGTGCAGGAAGGTCAGTCATGTGAGTGGGGTGCAGGTGAAGCAGGCACTGGTCGAGCAGGGGATGTACAGAGAGCAAGACAACAGCCGTCTTGGGTGGCCTGATCATACGCTCCACCCCTCCATACCCTGCACGACCCTTACCATCTGGGTCCGCCCCTCTTCTGCGATTCCCTGGGGTCAGCTATGTAGGGGCACTTCAACCAGATATCCCATATACAATACAGACAGCAGCATAGGCTCTATTTTTAAGGCCACATTTTGCGGCCTTTAGCAATTTTATACTTTTCTTCATGTGGGTATGTTCCAGGTATTTTAAAGTATCCTGTTATTGTAAACAGGTCCTCCTACCCCATCTTCCATTTCCAAGTGCTAGCTATTGCTACTAGAGAAAACCTACTAATTTTTGTAATGTACCTTAACTCCAGCCACCTTACTCAATTCTCTCATTAGCTGAAATATTTTTTGACTCTCCTCTATGGCTTTTCTAGGCAAACAACCATATAATTTACAAATGACAATTATTTGGTCTCTTCCCTTCTAGTTGGAAAATAGTGTAGTATTTAAACAACTTATTTTCTTTCTAACTGTATTAGTGGACCTCCAAACACAGTTAAATAATAGTGAGGACAGCAAGCACCCAACCATATTAATGAGTGCAATGGTAATAATCTTATTATTTCTCTATTCAAGTTAATATAAAGTTGGCTTCTGGTTTCTGATACATAATTATTCCTTAAAAAACTTTTACTCTATTCTTATTTGGAATTTTTATCCATCCTTTCTCCTTGCAAATGAGATCCCACATTTTTTTCTCATGGCTTCAGGTCTTCCTGGGATCCACTTCCCTATGTTCATTAGCTGGCCATTCTAGTCTTACATGTTGAGTCACTCAAGCAGAGAGTTAGGAGGGAAAGATGTACTGTGGACAATTACTAACAAATAGCTAACAGAAGCTAGCTATCAGCTACCAGAAGATCAGCATCTAATTCTTCTTCCCTCATAATTCCAAGGCATAGCAGAACAGTATCAGGGAAATGAAATATGAAGGCAGAATTATGTGAACACTGGTTATGTTGCCCAGCAGCCATGGTAAATTCTTTTTTTTTTTTAACGTTTTTATTGGAGTATAATTGCTTTACAATGGTGTGTCAGTTTCTGCTTTATAACAAAGTGAATCAGCTATACATATACATATATCCCCATATCTCCTCCCTCTTGCGTCTCCCTCCCACCTTCCCTATCCCACCCCTCTAGGTGGTAACAAAGCACCGAGCTGATCTCCCTGTGCTATGCGGCTGCTTCCCACGAGCTATCTATTTTACATTTGGTAGTGTATATATGTCCATGCCACTCCCTTTGTCCCAGGTTACCCTTCCCCCTCCCCATATCCTCAAGTCCATTCTCCAGTAGGTCTGTGTCTTTATTCCCATCTTGCCCCTAGATTCTTCAGAACTTTTTAAATTCCATATATGTGTGTTAGCATATGGTATTTGTTTTTCTCTTTCTGACTTACTTCCCTCTGTAGGACAGACTCTAGGTCCATCCACCTCACTACAAATAACTCAATTTCGTTTCTTTTTACGGCTGAGTAATATTCCATTGTATGTATGTGCCACATCTTCTTTATCCATTCATCTGTCGATGGACACTTAGGTTGCTTCCATGTCCTGGCTACTGTAAATAGAGCTGCAATGAACATTGTGGTACATGACTCTTTGAATTATGGTTTTCTCAGGGTATATGCCCAGCAGTGGGATTGCTGGGTCATATGATAGTTCCATTTTTAGTTTTTTAAGGAACCTCCATATTGTTCTCCATAGTAGCTGTATGAATTTACATTCCCACCAACAGTGCAAGAGGGTTCCCTTTTCCCCACACCCTCTCCAGCATTTATTGTTTGTAGATTTTTTGATGATGCCATTCTGACTGGTGTGAGATGATATCGCATTGTAGTTTTGATTTGCATTTCTCTAATGATGTTGCTCATTCTTTCATGTGTTTGTTGGCAATCTGTATATCTTCTTTGAAGAAATGTCTATTTAGGTCTTCTGCCCATTTTTGGATTGGGTTGTTTTTTTGTTATTGAGCTGCATGACCTGCTTGTAAATCTTGGGAGATTAATCCTTTGTCAGTTGCTTCATTTGCAAATATTTCCTCCCACTCTGAGGGTTGTCTTTTCATCTTGTTTATGGTTCCCTTTGCTGTGCAAAAGCTTTTAAGTTTCATTAGGTCCCATTTGTTTATTTTTGTTTTTATTTCCATTTCTCTAGGACGTGGGTGGGTCAAAAAGGATCTTGCTGTGATTTATGTCATAGAGTGTTCTCCTTATGTTTTCCTCTAAGAGTTTGATAGTGTCTGGCTTCACTTTTAGGTCTTTAATCAATTTTGAGTTAATTTTTGTGTACGGTGTTAGGGAGTGTTCTAATTTCATTCTTTTACATGTAGCTGTCCAGTTTTCCCAGCACCACTTATTGAAGAGGCTGTCTTTCCTCCACTGTATATTCTTGCCTCCTTTATCAAAGATAAGGTGACCATATGTGCATGGGTTTAACTCTGGGCTTTCTATCCTGTTCCACTGATCTATATTTCTGTTTTTGTGCCAGGACCATACCATCTTAATTACTGTAGCTTTGTAGTATAGTCTGAAGTCTAGGAGCCTGATTCCTCCAGCTCTGTTTTTCTTTCTCAAAATTGCTTTGGCTATTTAGGGTCTTTTGTGTTTCCATACACATTGTGAAATTTTTTTGTTCTAGTTCTGTGAAAAATGCCAGTGGTAGTTTGATAGGGGTTGCACTGAATCTGCAGATTGCTGTGGGTAGTATACTCATTTTCACAATGTTGATTACTCCAATCCAAGAACATGGTATATCTCTCCATCTGTTTGTATCATCTTTAATTTCTTTCATCAGTGTCATAATTTTCTGCATACAGGTCTTTTGTCTCCTTAGGGAGGTTTATTCCTAGGTATTTTATTCTTTTTGTTACAGTGGTAAATGGGAGTGTTTTCTTAATTTCACTTTCAGATTTTTCATCATTAGTGTATAGGAATGCAAGAGATTTCTGTGCATTAATTTTGTATCCCGCTACTTTAACAAATGCATTGATTAGCTCTAGTAGTTTTCTGGTAGCATCTTTAGGATTCTCTATGTATAGTATCATGTCATCTGCAAACAGTGACTGCTTTACTTCTTCTTTTCTGATTTGGATTCCTTTTATTTCTTTTTCTTCTCTGACTGCTGTGGCTAAAACTTCCAAAACTATGTTGAATAATAGTGGTGAGAGTGGGCAGCCTTGTCTTGTTCCTGATCTTAGTGGAAGTGGTTTCAGTTTTTCACCATTGAGGACGATGTTGGCTGTGGGTTTGTCATATACGGCCTTTATTATGTTGAGGTAAGTTCCCTCTATGCCTACTTTCTGGAGGGTTTTTATCATAAATGGGTGTTGAATTTTGTCAAAAGCTTTTTCTGCATCTATTGAGATGATCATATGGTTTTTCTCCTTCAATTTGTTAATACGGTGTATCACGTTGATTGATTTGCGTATATTGAAGAATCCTTGCATTCCTGGGATAAACCCCACTTGATCATGGTGTATGATACGTTTAATGTGCTCTTGGATTCTGTTTGCTAGTATTTTGTTGAGGAGTTTAGCATGTATGTTCATCAGTGATACTGGTCTGTAGTTTTCTTTTTTTGTGACATCTTTGTCTGGTTTTGGTATCAGGGTCATGGTAAATTATTTATTTTGAACTAGTGTCAAAGTAAAGACAGACTTTAACATATCTGTAATAATAAAATTTAATCAATGGTAACAGAGCTGTAATTGATTAGATTCTTAATAGATCTCTAGCTAGTGCTGTTTCACAGTTTAATAATAAATAAGTTACCTGTGCACGTTTTTCCATATCCTGGCAAGTACCCAGTTGTTCTTCCATTGCAACTCTGATTTGCCTTGCTTCATATTCCAATTGCCTTCTGGTCATATCTGTCTGTAAGGAAAACTAAAACCACAAATAAAATGGAAATGTTAATATCTTGTGTGTTTATCAGTAAAAATAAAAAAGCATATAAGTACCAATAAAGAAAATGAATAATCAAATATGTAAGTTACTGTGTATGAGAGAATTATTTTTTACTCCAAAGAGTCCTAAAACTTGATTATCAGTGCTAGGCTCAGACTGGGTCTCTGAGGTGAAATGCAGAGTTGAAACACTTTTATTGCTCCATAGTCACAAACAGCTTTAATTAAATTGTACGCTTTCATTTAAAATATATAATTGGGGACTTCCCTGGTGGCACAGTGGTTAAGAATCTGCCTGCCAATGCAGGGGACATGGGTTTGAGCCTTGGTCCAGGAAGATCCCACATGCTGCAGAGCAACTAAGCCTGTGTGCCACAACTACTGAGCCTGTGTGACACAACTACTGAAGCCTGCGCGCCTAGAGCCCGTGCTCTGCAACAAGAGAAGCCACCACAACGAGAAGCCTGCACACGAAAGAGTAGCCCCTGCTCGCCAGAACTAGAGAAAGCCTGCGTGCAGCAACGAAGACCCAATGCAGCCATAAATAAATAAGTTTTATAAATAAAATAAAATATATAATCGGTCCAGTTAGGGTAAGCCTATCTTCAGTCACCTTATAATCCTTCTGCTCTGAAGAAGTAGTACTTTGAATTATTAAAAACTAGAATAGGGCCTCCCTGGTGGCGCAGTGGTTGAGAGTCCGCCTGCCGATGCAGGGGACGCGGGTTCGTGCCCCGGTCCCGGAGGATCCCGCGTGCCGCGGAGCGGCTGGGCCCGCGAGCCATGGCCGCGGGGCCTGTGTGTCCGGAGCCTGTGCTCCGCAACGGGAGAGGCCACAGCGGTGAGAGGCCCGCGTACAGCAAAAAAAAAAAAAAAAACTAGAATAGTAATGTGGACAACATAGAATAATCAAGAATCAGGTCCATCATCCTTAAGTTTATACCTCAATTTTAGGTATGGACTGTTGTATACATGTAGACTAAACAGAGAGAACTTTCCCATTTGTAAAAAGAAGAAAATGGAATAAGAAAAAGCTTTTATATAATATAATCATTAATTGTGAGACAACGCAAACTTTTTGGTAAAAATCCAAATGTGAACCCAAGCTGAAACAAACCAAAAAAAGTACTTCACAGAGTGGGTGTTAATTAATTCAAAATTTTATTTGCCCTTTAACTAAAATTCCAGGTACTGTGGTAACTGCTAGGCATAAAAAAGGATGAAAAGGACAAGGTAAATAAACTTGCAAAGACATGCTCCAAGAGGTGATAAAGGCTAAAAATATGATTAGACAAAATGATAGGTAACAGAGTTATAATGGGCCATGACGAGAGTAAGGAAGTGCTGTAGATTTTTCATGCTCTATATGCCCAATAAAAAGCTGCATGTGTGGAATTTCCTGGTGGTCCAGAGGTTAGGACTCTGCGCTTTCATTGCTGAGGGCCTGGGTTTGATCCCTGGTCAGGGAACTAAGACCCCCCCCCCCAAAAAAAAAGCTGCATGTGCACATGTCTGACTCAGAATAGCATTCTGTAGGCCTAAGGATCCCAAATTGTGTTGTCAGATAAGTCAGAGGAGCTCTCACCCATTTCCTTTGCAATATACAGATGACATAAGCAGAATGTATTCCTATAGGCATACCCACATTATGGGTTGCAACACAGATGAAATAGTCTGCATGTTATTTCTAATTCCCAGTGAGCCAGTTGTAACTACACTCATGTGTCCTCAACTTCCCCAACCCCCCTGCACAAACGTTGAACGTGACACAGTATGTTATAATAATGCAGTTTAGATCTGATGTTTTAAGCAATACCTAGTATCTTAATAAGTATTTCCATATGAGAGTGTTCTTAACTTGGCTTCCCAATATAAAAGCAAAGTTTTGTGAAATTAAAAAATATTTATGAAATGGAAGCAATTTACATTCGCTAATGTTGTCAAATGGTCCATAACATCTTACATATCCTCTTTTCCACACATACACACTGTATTTTATTTTTACAAGAGATAAATAAACTGACACCAAGCTTTGTAAATGGAAGACCACAACAAAACCAACAATGATTGCAATTACCAAACACGAAACACACTCATACTATTACATATCCTCTTAAATAAATGTGATTGGCTATTTAGTAAATTAACATGGGAATGAATGATTTGACAATCTTTGTTTCAGATATTAACCAATCGATCTTGAATTGTCACATACACGACAGCATGCAGACAGTTGGACTCTAAATTTTGTATGCAAAACAATGCTTTACTATTTTTTTTTTTTTTCTTTTTGCGGTATGCAGGCCTCTCACTGTTGTGGCCTCTCCCGTTGCGGAGCACAGGCTCCGGATGTGCAGGCCCAGCGGCCATGGCTCACGGGCCCAGCCGCTCCGCGGCATATGGGATCCTCCCAGATCGGGGCATGAACCCGTATCCCCTGCATCGGCAGGCGGACTCTCAACCACTGCGCCACCAGGGAGGCCCAATGCTTTACTATTTTTAAGAGTAAAAATCCCACCAAACCCTCCTGAGTTCCTAATCCTCATGTGCCAAGAACTCTCCATGAACTGTTCTTTCACTAGTGGTGTCTCCTTAACTCCTGAAAAGACGTTAAGACATCGTCAGGATGGGAGATTTGTTCCCTCTCAAAATCCTGGATGCCTGTTCTAGGAGGCTGAGCATTTAAGCTTCTAGTTCTAGCTCCCACCAGGCAATGCCCACTCCAGTCAGGAAACTGACTATGTGTTTTGAAAAAGGTTTTCCTTTTTTGCACTTTTGCCTTTTGTTTATTATGCTCTCTCAAAAGTGCTATTAGAAAATGAAAGGGAGTTCCCTGGAGGTCCAGTGGTTAGGGCTCCACACTTCCACTGCAGGGGACCCAGGTTCAATCCCTGGTTGGGGAACTAAGATCCCACGAGCTCTGTGGCAGGACCAAAGAAAAGAAAAGAAAATGAAAAATTTAAGCTAAGAGCGGAAGATATATTTTAATTAGCCTATTTTTTCCCTTTTTAAAAATTATTTTAAAATTTATGGATAACAGTTAAAATATAGTCTTGTTTAAAGTTATTAATGTATTTCAGAAATGTTCTTACATGTGCCATCCCATGAATGAAACAGTTGACATGGAGAGGCTGGGTGGGGAGGAAGAGGCTGACAGAATTAAATTATTTTTTACATAGTTATATTTGCAAAACAAATTTCGTATACCTGCAAAAAGCCCTAAAGTCCATACCACCAGATACTGTCGTTTGAATAGGACACAAGTTATCGCTAAGATACTTTTAATGCAAAAATTATCTGGCATGAGTCCTGTAATATAGTTCAAAAAACAGACAGATGGTAATAAACATTTCTACAGAGTATGTCTGGTAATTGAACATACAGAATAAAAAACCAGTTTCCTAGTAGAACCCTGAGTCCTTTAGTATTCAAATTTAAGAGGTTTTCTTAACAAGGGACTTAAAATAAATATGCTTGAGCGTAATGAAGTTTTATCACCTTTATAAACAAAATTCATTATTATATATTTAGGTTTATTTAAAGTTGGATAAAACATATTACTGTTTACAAATAACTATAAATGCAGTTATAAATTTATATATACTTTTATATATTAAAAATAAGTCATTTTGTCAAGTTACTTACATTTTCAGTTAAAGGAAGACTATCTATTCTTTTAGTGAGATTCTGAAGTTGAGCATAATACCAGTCTTTTTCCTTTTCTTCTTTGTCAAGGTCAGCAAGAAGCAATGATCTGTTTTTCAAAAAAAGTTAAGTTTACACAATGCTAATATAGCACACACAACAGCAGTTCTAATAAGCTGTAACTGTACTGTTCTCTATTTAAAGTATAATGAATAAATGAAAATATTTTTAATTTTGGATTTTTGAAGGTGGGACTTAATACAAGAATAAAAAGTATAATAAAGGAGTAAAGAAAAGCAGTAATTATGCAAAAAACAAACCTAGAGTACAGGGAACTACTGCATTGGACACAGATGTAGCTTTCAGCTTCTCAGCAGTCAAAACAGTAAGAAATATATTGTCACTGTGTAATAAGAGGAAGTTATTCTGAGGGAGAGAAACATTTTCTTAGTTTGGAATTTGAAGATGAATTTGTTACATAATTCCTCATAACCTAATCGATGATGTCCTCAATAACAATCTATATCAAGATACTCCATACCTGATCATTATAAAGATAAATGCGGGTTTCCCTGGTGGCGCAGTGGTTGAGAGTCCGCCTGCCGATGCAGGGGACGTGGGTTCGTGCCCCGGTCTGGGAAGATCCCACATGCCGTGGAGCGGCTGGGCTCGTGAGCCATGGCCGCCAAGCCTGCATGTCCGGAGCCTGTGCTCCGCAATGGGAGAGGCCACAAGAGTGAGAGGCCCGCATACCAAAAAAAAAAAAAAAAGATAAATGCAAAATAAGAGTGTTAATGGGAAAAAATCAGTAGGTACAAGAAGTATATGATCTATCTCCTTTCATGTGGCTCTTTCCCAAAGCGACCACTATTATCACTCTCATGTATATATTTCCAGAGACACTCTATAAAAATGCAAGGATATATGTATATAATTACATGTACTTTTTTTTTTTTTTTTTTTTTGCGGTACATGGGCCTCTCACTGTTGTGGCCTCTCCCGTTGCGGAGCACAGGCTCCAGACACGCAGGCTCGGCAGCCATGGCTCACGGGCCCAGCCGCTCCGCGGCATGTGGGATCTTCCCGGACCAGGGCACGAACCCGCATCCCCTGCATCGGCAGGCGGACTTTCAACCACTGCGCCACCAGGGAAGCCCTACGTGTACATTTTTAAACATAAATAGTAGCATATTTTTTTTTTTCTTTTTTTTTTTTTTGCGGTATGCGGGCCTCTCACTGTTGTGGCCTCTCCCGTTGCGGAGCACAGGCTCCGGATGCGCAGGCCCAGCGGCCATGGCTCACGGGCCCAGCCGCTCCGCGGCATATGGGATCCTCCCAGATCGGGGCACGAACCCGTATCCCCTGCATCGGCAGGCGGACTCTCAACCACTGCGCCACCAGGGAGGCCCAGTAGCATATTTTTATGTGTGTTGTCGTGTAACTTTTTTTTCCCACTTAAAAATCTATCTTGGAGATCATTCTGTATCAGAACATAAAAAGGTCCTATGTGATTTTTGCTAGCTGCAAAGATATTCATGAATCCATACAGGGATAAACTATAACTGGTTCTATGTTGGAGGGCATTTAGGATCTTTCTAATCTTTTGCTATTATAAACAATGCTGCACTGAATATCCTTATACATAAGTTCATTTCACAAATGTGCAAGCATGTACAGAAGATAAATTCCTAGGGTAAGTAAATTTTAAAATTACTGCCCTTATTAGGTATTGTACCTATTTATGCTCTTGCCACCTTCACCAATGCAAACATTTTATGAAATGTTTAAAAAATTTTTACATACCTAGGATTTTAAGAAATGGTACATCACTATGGTTATAATTTGATTTCTGTTAGTATGAGTAAGGTTAAGTATTTTTTCAAGTTTAAAATCCATTTGTATTTCCGTTTCTGTGACTTTTTCTTACTTATTTATAGGATCTCTTCTATATTAAGAATGATAGCACTTTGTCAGTTATAAATATTTTTTCTCAGTTTACACTTGTTTTTTCACTATGTTTTTGCCATGTAGAAAATTTTAATTTTCCCGTAGTCAAATCTGAGGATATTTTTTATTATGGCTTCTGGGGTTTGCTCTTACACAGAATTGTTCCCCACTCTGACACTGTTACTTTAAAATTCTATTTGATTATATTTTCTTGAAGAATATGTATGCATGTGAGTATGTGGAAGGTTCTATTCTTGCTAAAATTCCCTTTCCTTTACTGAGAAGCAATTTAAAAAATAAGAAATAAGCCTTCACTTTTGATGTGGCAACCTCAGTAGTGAGGGAATCCATGGGAAGGAAGCCAGGCCCCAGTTATGACGTAACAACCTGGGGTGGGGGAGATGTGCTGACCAATGAGAAGCTGTCCCCTCCCTTCCATTTTTGACAAAAGAACCAGGAGAAAGCAATGTAAAAATCTTGAATCTCTTTCACAGGCTGGATACTAAAACTGACATAAAAATGAGATCTGATTCTATTTTTCAATGTTCCCTGTTGAGTACCTGTAGGACCTACCAGGACTAAGGTGGGGAAATAAGGGATGCATGGAGATGCTATTTCCTCTGATTACTCTCCAATAAATAGGCTTATTTAAATAAGATCTGGGTGCTAAAAGTGCTTAAATGGATAGGCTAATGTTAGTGATGGTCGTGGAGTGAGGAAAATGTTAAGGAGAAGGAGGGACAAGTTGTTACTCTCAAGTTTAAGATCAAACTGTGGCAAAATGCTCTGGGGAAGCAAAAGTTACCAAGTCTTGAGCCAGCATAACAAGTGGTTGACTGAGAGTAGTTGATCTTGTAACTCACACAACAGTGCTTAAGACTCAAAACTGAAACAAGATCCAGACCCAGAAGCTGGTGGGTCTCTATGGTTTGTTTACTGTACTAAAGGCTTATTTAGTGACTGTCAAGAGTCTTCTTTAAAATGTAAATCTCATGTCTTCTTAGTCCTCTAGATAATTCAGGATCATCTAGAAGAGCATGACACATGTATTATGCACTTAAATATTTGTTAAATGTATTAATGGCTAATGTGACAATAGCTGCCTATTGAGTGTATCAGACATAGTGCTAAGTACTTTTTTAAAAATTGAATTTTATCCTCACAACATCTTTTAAGGTAGTTATTCTTATGCTCATTTTATAGACTGGAAAACTGAAGTTCAAAAAGGTTATGGACCTGGGTTTGAGTCCTGGCTTGACTACTTTCTAACACTTATCTCAATTATCTTGGGCAATACAGAAAACAAGAAAAAAAGAGACACAGAGATAGTTGATCTATGACTTAAGGGATGTCTAGAAAGAAAGAATAGAAAAACAGAGGGAGAAAAATCATCAAAGAAATAACAGAATTTTCGAAAGCTAAAGAAAATAAATTTCCAGAGCAAAAGGGCACAGCGAGTATACAGCATGATGAATCAAAAAAACACATATACCAAGGCATTCTGAAAGTTTCAAAAGAAAAATGGTTCCCTGAAAAGGAATGTGAATCAGACTGATACCAAATTTCTCATCAGTGACATTGATTATGAAGAAGGAAAATAAGTTTGAGCCTAGACCTATCTAAACTATCAGGTGTGAGAGCAAAAGAAAGATTTTGTCACATAAACAAGAACTAAATTTACCCCCAAACACAGTGAAAACCAAGAGGACACAAGATGTATCAGAACTACACACACATATACTCTCCCCCCTCTCTCTCTGCTAATAAAATTAGACTTTTATCTACATGAAGCAAAGTAAGTTCCTAGGAAAGTCAGTATGCTCACATTCCTCTTAACAGAGCTCAAAGGGGACAAAGAGATGGAAGATTGTAGACCCTAGTTATTAGCTTCTTATTTTTCAGGATAGTGTTTCCTAGACTCTCAGAAACAGTCACGGTTCAGGGTATGAAATAGAGACTCATGTAAACTCAGGCGAGTAAAGAAAGCTTAACAATATTTCTGGTCCAGATGATTATCCCTATTTTTAGAGATGGACAAACCTGAAACCAGAGGGAAAGTAGTAAAAGGTCTTTTGCCTCTCAGTGAGATACGCTAGGCATTTTCCATATATTAATATTCATTTTTCATAACTCCACAAGGTAGAATCATATCTCTATTTTACAGAAGGGAATGACACAAAAATTTAATAACCTGACCAAGGTTCCAGAGGTAATATGTAACATTTATACATTTGAGCATTTCTTGAAAGTCTAATAGAACTTTTAGTAATATAATATGGTATTAATCACACATAAAGGAATTTATAAGTTTTTAGAAGGTACAAAACACTTGAAAAAGTTCCTAATAATGATATATACTCTGATACTTGTAGTGAGATGATTTTAACTTCAAGAAGAAAAGAATTAATACGCTAGCTCTGAGAAACCAGAACTTATTCTATGTCAAGTAACATTTTTTAGACTCGGAAACTGATAAATTAAAAAATGTTTCATTTGTGGCCACTTGTAATAGGCCTTTAATAATGGAAACAGTCATCTTATACTGGATCTAGTAGTTATTTAATTCATTTCAAAAGATAACCAGAAATTCAATTAAAGATCAGTTATATATTTTAGCCAGATATAACTATTGTGATCATGTGTATTAATGTACACAGCATGTGAGTATTTAAGTGACAAAGTAGAAGTTCAGAATCCCAAGAAATTGCCTCCATTACATTTTTTCGATTTAAGGTAAGTACAGTCAATAACATAGTTTTTGAGATAATAAATGCAAAATGCTCTCTAAGTCTTTGTGATCATCCACCATACACGCTTCATAATTCCTACCTTGTATCATTAAAAATGACAAAATACTAGCAAAAATTGGAGCATAAAAGTTTACTATTTAATGAAGAAAAGTTACCTCTCTTTTTCAAGTTCTTCTAAATAACCGGTATTTTCTCTGCTTCCATTTACAAACCCTCTTCTCGGAAATGAACCCATAGGAACAGGACTGCACTCTCCTGAACGACTAGATACAGATCCTTCTCGGCTTCCGTAAGAACGGAGGGACATTTTTGACCGTAGTTTCACTCCAGGGAAATTACTGCTATCTAAGTTAAGTTCTAAATAAAATACAGACAAGTTTTTATAAAACAATTGCGTTAAGTGGTCTAAAATATTGCTAATGCAATTATATTATCTTTTTATGTTTTAACATCTTTATTGGAGTATAATTGCTTTACAATGGTATGTCGGTTTCTGCTTTATAACAAAGTGAATCAGCTATACATATACACATATCCCCATATCTCCTCCCTGTTGCGTCTCCCTCCCACCCTCGCTATCCCACACCTCTAGGTGGTAACAAAGCACCGAGCTGATCTCCCTGTGTTATGCGGCTGCTTCCCAAGAGCTATCTATTTTACATTTGGTAGTGTATATATGTCCATGCCACTCTCTCACTTTGTCCCAGATTACCCTTCCCCCTCCCCATATCCTCAAGTCCATTCTCTAGTAGGTCTATGTCTTTATTCCTGGCTTGCCCCTAAGTTCTTCAGAACTTTTTTTTTTAATTCCATATATGTATGTTAGCATACAGTATTTTTTCAACATCTTTATTGGAGTATAATTGCTTTACAATGGTGTGTTAGTTTCTGCTTTATAACAAAGTGAATCAGTTATACATATAGTGAATCAGTTATACATACACATATGTTCCCATATATCTTCCCTCTTGCATCTCCCTCCCTCCCACCCTCCATACCCCACCCCTCTAGGTGGTCACAAACCACCTAGCTGATCTCCCTGTGCTTTGCGGCAGCTTCGCACTAGCTATCTATTTTACCTTTGGTAGTGTATATATGTGTCCATGCCATTCTCTCACTTTGTCACAGCTTACCCTTCCCCCTCCCCATATTCTCAAGTCCATTCTCTACTAGGTCTGTGTCTTTATTCCCGTCTTACTCCTAGGTTTTTCATGATCTTTTTTTTTCTTCTTAGATTCCATATATATGTGTTAGTATACGGTATTTGTTTTTCTCTTTCTGACTTACTTCACTCTGTATGACAGACTCTAGGTCCATCCACCTCACTACAAACATCTCAATTTTGTTTCTTTTTATGGCTGAGTAATATTCCATTGTATATATGTGCCACATCTTCTTTATCCATTCATCCGATGATGGACACTTAGGTTGCTTCCATATACTGGCTATTGTAAATAGAACTGCAGTGCACATCTTGGTACATGACTCTTTTTGAATTACGGTTTTCTCAGGGTATATGCCCAGTAGTGGGATTGCTGTGTCATATGGTAGTTCTATTTTTAGGTTTTTAAGGAACCTCCATATTGTTCTCCATAGTGGCTGTATAAATTTACATTCCCACCAACAGTACAAGAGTGTTCCCTTTTCTCCACAGCCTCTCCAGCATTTATTGTTTGTAGATTTTTTGATGATGGCCGTTCTGACCGGTGTGAGATGAGATCGCATTGTAGTTTTGATTTGCATTTCTCTAATGATTAATGATGTTGAGCATTCTTTCACGTGTTTGTTGGCAATATGTATATCTTCTTTGGAGAAATGTCTATTTAGGTCTTCTGCCCATTTGTGGATTGGATTGTTTGTTTTTTTGATATTGAGCTGCATGTGCTGCTGGTAAATCTTGGAGATTAATCCTTTGTCAGTTGCTTCATTTGCAAATATTTTCTCCCATTCTAAGGGTTGTCTTTTGGTCTTGTTTATGCTTTCCTTCGCTGTGCAAAAGCTTTGAAGTTTCATTAGGTCCCATTTGTTTATTTTTGGTTTTATTTCCATTACTCTAGGAGGTGGGTCAAAAAGGATCTTGCTGTGATTTATGTCATAGAGGGTTCTGCCTATGTTTTCCTCTAAGAGTTTGATAGTGTCTGGCCTTAATTTAGGTCTCTAATCCATTTTGAGTTTATTTTTGTGTATGGTGTTAGGGAGTGTTCTAATTTCATACTTTTACATGTACCTGTCCAGTTTCCCCAGCACCACTTATTGAAGAGGCTGTCTTTTCTCCACTGTATATTCTTGCCTCCTTTATCAAAGATACGGTGACCATATGTGCATGGGTTTAACTCTGGGCTTTCTATCCTTTCCCATTGATCTATATTTCTGTTTTTGTGCCAGGACCATACCGTCTTGATTACTGTAGCTTTGTAGTATAGTCTGAAGTCAGGGAACCAGATTCCTCCAGCTCCGTTTTTCTTTCTCAAGATTGCTTTGGCATTTTGGGGTCTTTTGTGTTTCCATAGACATTGTGAAATTTTTAGTTCTAGTTCTGTGAAAAATGCCAGTGGTAGTTTGATAGGGATTGCACTGAATCTGTAGATTGCTGTGGGTAGTATACTCATTTTCACAATGTTGATTATTCCAATCCAAGAACATGGTATATCTCTCCATCTCTTTGTATCATCTTTAATTTCTTTCATCAGTGTCTTATAATTTTCTGCATACAGGTCTTTTGTCTCCTTAGGTAGGTTTATTCCTAGATATTTTATTCTTTTTGTTGCAGTGGTAAATGGGAGTGTTTTCTTAATTTCACTTTCAGATTTTTCATCATTAGTGTATAGGAATGCAAGAGATTTCTGTGCATTAATTTTGTATCCCGCTACTTTAACAAAATTCATTGATTAGCTCTAGTAGTTTTCTGGTAGCATCTTTAGGATTCTCTATGTATAGTATCATGTCATCTGCAAACAGCGACAGCTTTACTTCTTCTTTTCTGATTTGGATTCCTTTTATTTCTTTTTCTTCTCTGACTGCTGTGGCCAAAACTTTCAAAACTATGTTGAATAATAGTGGTGAGAGTGGGCAACCTTGTCTTGTTCCTGATCTTAGTGGAAATGGTTTCAGTTTCTCACCACTGAGAACAATGTTGGCTGTGGGTTTGTCATATATGGCCTTTATTATGTTGAGGTAAGTTCCCTTTATGCCTACTTTCTGGAGGGTTTTCATCATAAATGGGTGTTAAATTTTGTTGAAAGCTTTCTCTGCATCTATTGAGATGATATGGTTTTCTCCTTCAATTTGTTAATATGGTGTATCACACTGATTGATTTGCATATATTGAAGAATCCTTTCATTCCTGAGATAAACCCCACTTGATCATGGTGTATGATCCTTTTAATAGGCTGTTGGATTCTGTTTGCTAGTATTTTGTTGAGGATTTTTGCATCTATGTTCATCAGTGATACTGGCCTGTAGTTTTGCTTCTTTGTGACATCTTTGTCTGGTTTTGGTATCAGGGTGATGGTGGCCTCATAGAATGTGTTTGGGAGTGTTCCTCCATCTGCTATATTTTGGAAGAGTTTGAGAAGGATAGGTGTTAGCTCTTCTCTAAATGTTTGATAGAATTTGCCTGTGAAGCCATCTGGTCCTGGGCTTTTGTTTGTTGGAAGATTTTTAATCACCGTTTGAATTTCAGTGCTTGTGATTGTTCTGTTCATATTTTCTATTTCTTCCTGGTTCAGTCTTGGAAGGTTGTGCATTTCTAAGAATGTGTCCATTTCTTCCAGGATGTCCATTTTATTGGCATGTAGTTGCTTGCCGTAATCTCTCATGATCCTTTGTTTCTGCAGGGTCAGTTGTTACTTCTCCTTTTTCATTTCTAATTCTATTGATTTGAGTCTTCTCTCTTTTTTTCTTGATGAGTCTGGCTAATGGTTTATCAATTTTGTTTATCTTCTCAAAGAACCAGCTTTTAGTTTTATTGATCTTTGTTACCGTTTCCTTCTTTTCCTTTTCATTTATTTCTGATCTGATCTTTATGATTTCTTTCCTTCTGCTAACTTTGGGGTTTTTTTGTTCTTCTTTTTCTAATTGCTTTAGGTGTAAGGTTAGGTTGTTTATTTGAGATGTTTCTTGTTTCTTAAGGTAGGATTGTATTGCTATAAACTTCCCTCTTAGAACTGCTTTTGCTGCATCCCATAGCTTTGGGGACATCATGTTTTCATTGTCATTTGTTTCTAGGTATTTTTTGATTTCCTTTTTGATTTCTTCAGTGATCTCTTGGTTATTCGGTAGTGTATTGTTTAGCTTCCATGTGTTTGAATTTTTTACAGAATTTTTCCTGTAATTGATATCTAGTCTCATAGCATTGTGGTCGGAAAAGATACTTGATACGAGTTCAATTTTCTTAAATTTACCAAGGCTTGATTTGTGACCCAAGGTATGATCTATCCTGGAGAATGTTCCGTGAGCACTTGAGAAGAAAGTGTATTCTGTTGTTTTTGGATGGAATGTCCTATAAATAACAATTAAGTCCATCTTGTTTAATGTGTCATTTAAAGCTTGTGCTTCCTTATTTATTTTCATTTTGGATGATCTGTGCATTGGTGAAAGTGGGGTGTTAAAGTCCCCTACTATGATTGTGTTACTGTCGATTTCCTCTTTTATGGCTGTCAGTATTTGCCTTATGTATTGAGGTGCTCCTATGTTGGGTGCATAAATATTTACAATTGTTATATCTTCTTCTTGGATTGACCCCTTGATCATTATGTAGTGTCCTTCTTTGTCTCTTGTAATAAATAGTCTTTGTTTTAAACTCTATTTTATCTGATATGAGAATTGCTACTCCAGCTTTCTTTTGATTTCCATTTGCATGGAATATCTTTTTCCATCCCCTCACTTTCAGTCTGTATGTGTCCCTAGGTCTGAAGTGGGTCTCTTGTAGACAGCATATATATGGGTCTTGTTTTTGTATGCATTCAGCCAGTCTGTGTCTTTTGCTTGGAGCATTTAATCCATTTACATTTAAGGTAATTATCAATATGTATGTTCCTATTACCATTTTCTTAATTGTTTTGGGTTTGTTATTGTAGGTCTTTTCCTTCTGTTGTGTTTCTTGCCTAGAGAAGTTCCTTTAGCATTTGTTGTAAAGCTGCTTTGGTGGTGAATTCTCTTAGCTTTTGCTTGTCTGTAAAGGTTTTCATTTCTCTGTTGAATCTGAATGAGATCCTTGCTGGGTAGAGTAATCTTGGTTGTAGGTTTTTCCCTTTCATCACTTTAAATATGTCCTGCCACTCCCTTCTGGCTTGCAGAGTTTCTGATGAAAGATCAGCTGTTGACCTTATGGGGATTCCCTTGTATGTTATTTGTTTCTTTTCCCTTCCTGCTTTTAATATTTTTTCTTTGTCTTTAATTTCTGATAGTTTGATTAATATGTGTCTTCGCGTGTTTCTCCTTGTATTTATCCTGTATGGGACTCTCTGTGCCTCCTGGACTTGATTAACTATTTCCTTTCCCATATTAGGGAAGTTTTCAACTATAATCTCTTCAAATATTTTCTCAGTCCCTTTCTTTTTCTCTTCTTCTTCTGGGACCCCTATAATTCAAATGTTGGTGTGTTTAATGTTATCCCAGAGGTCTCTGAGACTGTCCTCAATTCTTTTCTTTCTTTTTTCTTTATTCTGCTCTGCAGTAGTTATTTCCACTATTTTATCTTCCAGGTCACTTATCCGTTCTTCTGCCTCAATTATTCTGCTATTGATCCCTTCTAGAGAATTTTTAATTTCATTTTTTGTGTTGTTCATCACTGTTTGTTTGCTCTTTAGTTCTTCTAGGTCCTTGTTAAACGTTTCTTGTATTTTCTCCATTCTATTTCCAAGATTTTGGATCATATTTACTATCGTTATTCTGAATTCTTTTTCAGGTAGACTGCCTATTTCCTCTCCATTTGTTAGGTCTGGTAGGTTTTTGCCTTGCTCCTTCATCTGCTGTGTATTTCTCTGTCTTCTCATTTTGCTTAACTTACTGTGTTTGGGGTCTCCTTTTTGTAGGCTGCAGGTTCGTAGTTCCTGTTGTTTTTGGTGTCTGCCCCCAGTGGCTAAGGTTGGTTCAATGGGTTGTGTAGGCTTCCTGGTGGAGGGGACTAGTGCCTGTGTTCTGGTGGATGAGGCTGGATCTTGTCTTTCCAGTGGGCAGGTCCACGTCTGGTGGTGTGTTTTGGGGTGTCTGTGGCCTTATTATGATTTTAGGCAGTTTCTCTGCTAATGGGTCAGGTTGTGTTCCTGTCTTGCTAGTTGTTTGGTATAGGATGTCCAGCACTGTAGCTTGCTGGTCATTGAGTGGAGCTGGGTCTTGGCGTTGAGATGGAGATCTCTGGGAGATTTTTGCCGTTTGATATTATGTGGAGCTGGGAGGTCTTTTGTGGACCAATGTCCTGAACTTAGCTCTCCCACCTCAGAGGCACAGCCCTGACGCTTGGTTGGAGCACCTAGAGCCTGTAACCCACACAGCTGGTCACATAGAAATCCACGGGTCAGTGAGGACAGATGAAACTTGAGGCTGGTTTCAACTCACACTTGAACTCCAGAGATAACTTGTCATGTAAACTCAGCCCCCGCGGAGAAAACTTTACACACAGCACAGTGAGCCACCCCACGACTCCCTCCTCGGCACTGCCCGGCGCTTCTGTCTTTTAAAAATGAAATATTTGGTTCATGTTTTAGCCCTCTGATTTTAAGCCATTTTATAATATAATTGAAAATACATTATAGATATTACATAAAGCCTGTAGGAGTACTAAATTATGGCAGTTATTGAGCAGCAAATTTATATAGGAAACAGCAGAAATACTTATCACAAATGCTGATACTCAGAGAAATTCACTGACTCCTGGTTCTATAAGAGAAACAGTCCCACGAAAAATCAGGCCATATGTATATGAAGATAAAGCCCTTCTATCCTGGACGGAACAAAGAAGGTCACTGACTCCTTCAAATGAAGCAATGGGCCCAGTCTGTGGCATACAGCTTATTAAAGGCCTATTTAGTGACTAGCAGAATAGCAATGAGTTTTAGAAAGAGCTGAAAATTATCAAGGAAGTAATCTAAAATAGTTTATTTAAAGCCAAGAAAACCCAATACCAACATTCTAATCAAGAGAAGCTGTACTTGGGTATATACACCTAAAGCTGACAACTGGAGCTTAAAAAAATTACTTCAAAACACTTTAAAAAAATCTACCTTTGATATATGTATATGTATAGCTGATTCACTTTGTTATAAAGCAGAAACGAACACACCATTGTAAAGCAAGTATACTCCAATAAAGATGTTAAAAAAATAAATTAAAAAATCTACCTTTGAGACGCTCTAATAAATCAATCTGTCCAGACGAAGCCATAGCTTCATCTTCAATACTTCCTTGTAGTTGTTTAAGTACTTCCTGTAAAAAAGAACACAATATATTAACATGACAAAATTCTAAGTAATTTTTTTAATAACATCAACTTTATTTTTTAAATTAAAAAAAAATTTTGGCTGCATTGGGTCTTCGTTGCTGCGTGTGGGCTTCTCATTGCGGTGGCTTCTCTTGTTGCAGAGACGGGCTCTAGGCACGCTGGCTCAGTAGTTGTGACATGCGGGCTCAGTAGTTGTGGCTCGTGGGCTCTAGAGCACAGGCTCAGTAGTTGTGGCTCACGGGCTTAGTTGCTCAGTGGCATGTGGGATCTTCCTGGACCAGAGATCGAACCCATGTCCCCTGCATTGGCAGGCAGATTCTTAACTACTGTGCCACCAGGGAAGTACCCTAAATAACTTTTTGAAGACATGCTTCTAAGTTTCTTGGCATTTAGGTCTGCTCAGGGAACAAAGTTATTTCAGATCTATCTGAAAATGTATCATAAATTGTAAAGTACTCTACATATATTACCTATTATTAATTATGAAAAATAAATTATAGCCCAACAACAGTGATATTTTGTGATAATGTTGATTATGGGTAGTCTCCATGCAATATATTATATATATAGTTAAGATATATTATCTGTAACTTCTGAAATAATATAGCAAAGCGGATCATTCTCACCTTTCAGACAGATCAACTGAGACTCAAAGACTTGCCTGAGGCACAAAAGCTAGTTATGTGTTTAAAATCCATGTCTCTTAAGCTTATACCAACATGGCCATGAAAAACACCAGATTAACACAGTATGCTGTTTTATTTAACACCCCAATAAACAGCAAGCCTTTATATACTACATTTATATACATTCTACTAGTACACTGATTTATAATCAGCAGATAGACTGTATGCTCATTGTCTCCTGACTTTTGATCCATTATTTCCTTTCCCATCTAAATCCTTCTCTTGATAAATTTTTGTCAAAGAAGGTTGGGAATTTTCATCTTCTACTAGTTTTTCTATAATTTATATACATTTACATTTATATATTCTGAGGCATCCCATTCTAGTTCACAGCAAAATCTTTTGTTGGCCAACTAGGTTTCCAAATGCAAAACAGTGTATTTGAACATTTACAATCTTATAGCTATGGGCAATGTTCCTCTATATGAAAAATGATCCATAAATAAATTGAAAAGGAAATCTGTCAAAAAGTGAGTAAATGTAGCAAAGACGTCACTGGTTTACCTTGACAGTGACATTATAAGCATTAAGAAAAGAATCCCTATGTTAACAACAAGAAATAGCCTGTGACCTTAAGATCTGACCTTCAAATAATAGACCATGTTGGAGGTTAAAAGGCTTAGATAAGTAGACGTGGGAACATGGAGGTGACTGATATTCACGTTCAGAAATTATGTCAGAGTGTATCACAACTGTGGGATAGGAAATAAATTTGCACATGGATGCCTTTCTCGAATGAATGTAGATTACTCTAAAACATTTAGTATAAACATTAGGACACCATCTCTTCCATAAAGTTTGAGATTACCACTGTAGGCTACCTGCAGTGTTTAGGATCCCAATTCTCCTTCCATCCACTGCTGCTTGTAGTCTTTCAATGATCCTTTAATCTTACCCCTATTTCTTATAATCCCCAGTCTCACAATTCAACAACTGCCTTTCTCAAATAACTTCCAATTATATGTCTAATTCTAACCTCACTTTCAAATTTCAGACTCACTTTCTCAGTATGACTGATAGATGCTTTACATCCAGTGCATCTGGATGATATGCACTGCATATGTAAATGTCCGAACTATCATTTTGTGCCACTAAAACCTGTTCTTCACCTTGTGTTCCTTCAGTTAAGTGGCAGTAGCCTTCTTTTGTACCTCCAGGCTCAAATCCTCAGCATCCCTTCCTTCATCTTCCCAATCAGTTATCAAATTCTGTATTCTAGCTCTATTATCTCTCTTATAGCCATCTCTTTTCTATTCTTACTGTCACTATCCTGGTTATTAACCTCAAAACTACTAAAATGAACTCCTAAATGGTCCTACCTTGCACAGAACTATCAGAGTAAGCCTTTTAAAACACAGCTCTGATCAGGTCTCTCTTTATACAAGATTATTCTCCAAAGCCTATCATCAAGAGTTAACAGTGGTATTCTATGGAAGTTAGAATTGCAAGCAATTTTTTTTGCTTGTTTTTGGTTTCCTAATTTTAAAACAACAGGTATTACAAAAAAATATTGTTTTTAGAAAAGGTACAAGTACTTAAGAGTTCAAAAACAACAAGAAAAAGAAATCCTTGGCATCTCATAGGACATATACCTAATTTTTCAAAACTAATGGCACATTAACAGTTTTTAAAAAACATGTTAAAAAATAATAAAGAAAAATTAAAATAACACCAACAATAGAAATTAAAAGGCTATGTAAACCTGCATGTCCAACAATAAAGGATTAAATAAATGTATGGCATTAGCCATACAATGGAATATTATAGAACTATGGAAATATTATAAAATATTTAATGACATGAAAACATGACTATATTAAATTAAAAAGCATGCTTCAAAATATGATCCCGGGCCTCCCTGGTGGCGCAATGGTTGAGAGTCCGCCTGCCGATGCAGGGGACATGGGTTCGTGCCCCGGTCCGGGAAGATCCCACATGCTGCGGAGCAGCTGGGCCCGTGAGCCATGACCACTGGGCCTGCACGTCCGGAGCCTGTGCTCCACAACGGGAGAGGCCACAACAGTGAGAGGCCCATGTACTGCAAAAAAAAAAAAAAAAAAAAAAGATCCCATTAAATGCATGCCTGCATAAAATGCACAGAGAGAAAAATATACACATTATCAAAGGTTACTGCTGGTATTAAAAACTTTTTTTTTTTTTTTTTTGCGGTACGCGGGCCTCTCACTGTTGTGGCCTCTCCCGTTGCGGAGCACAGGCTCCGGATGTGCAGGCTCAGCGGCCATGGCTCACGGGCCCAGCCGCTCCACGGCATGTGGGATCTTCCCGGACTGGGGCATGAACCCGCGTCCCCTGCATCAGCTGGCAGACTCTCAACCACTGCGCCACCAGGGAAGCCCTAAAAACATTTTTTAAATGGGTGATTTTGATATCTCTTTTCGTTTGCCCATATTTCCTAATTTTTAAAAATAGTAAATACGCACAGCTTGTAATATGCTTTTTTAAGTTTCTGTGCATGTGGTTAGAAGTCTGTTGATAAAAGCTCTAACCACAAAAGTAAATAAAACTATTGAAATTTAAGGTTTAAAAAAATTTTTTTAAGACTTTCAAAGCAGCCACCTTGGAAGCTACTCATTCCAATATGTTCCATTAAACATTTTTTGTACATTCTGAGTTATGAACCTCACCAAAAAAAAGAAAAAAAAAGCACACATTATTATTAATTCATAGTCAGATCCAGTTACCTTGCCTCAAGACGACATCATCCAGCATGACTACATTACTCACTACTTTGTTGTGAATAGTTTATGGCTATTTCATGATAAAAATTAGCCCTAAATTTTTTTCTGCTTTACTGAGATACAACATACATATGAAAAGTACACCAATATTAAGTTTCTGATGTAATCTAAGTATCCATCACTACCCAGGGAAGACACAGAACATTTCCAGTATCTCAGAAGGTTCCCTTTTGCCCCTTACCAATCAATATTCACTCTCCAGAGGTACCCAGTATTCTGATTTCTGTATCTATTAGTTGGCATGCTTGTGAACTGCATATAAATGCAATCATACAGTATACAGTCTTTTGTGTCTCTCACATTTTTTGCTCACCAAAATTTCTATGAGATTTATTCATGCTGTTGCAGGTATCAGCTATTTTTTTTAATGCTATGTAGTTATCCACTGTATGAATGCACCTCAACTGATTTATCCTTTATTCTCCCTCTTGATGGACATTTGGGTTGTTGCCAGTTTGGAGGCTACTATGAAGAATGCTACTATGAACATTTTTGCACATATCTTCAGGTGGACACATGCACTCACTTCTCTTGAGTATATATCTGGAAGTTTAAACGCTGAGTCATAGGGTTTAACTTTAAAAGAAACTGCTGAAAGGTATTCCAAAGATGATGTGCCATTTTATACTCCTACCAGCAATGTATAAGCATCTTGATGTTCCACATTTGGCATGATCAGTCTTAAACTTTAGTGATTTGAGTAGGAATGAAATGATATTTGCACTTCCCTGAGGATAAAGGATCCCTTTACATGTGCTTACTGACCATTTACCTTCCTTTTTGAATTGTCTTTTCAAGTTTTGGCCCAGATTTTAAAAACTGGACTTTTAAAATTGTTGGTTTGTAAAAATTCTTTGTATATTCTGAACCAAGTCCTTTATCAGATATACATACTGCAAATATTTTCTTCCAGTCTATGCCTTGCCTTTTCATTTTCTTAATGAAGTCTTTTGAAAAGACTTTAAGTTTTAAATTAGATGACATTCATTTTATACCTTTTTTTCTTTTATGTTTAGAGCTTTATGTGCACTAAGAAATTTTGCCTTCATGAAGGTCAAAGTGATATTATCCTATATTTTCTTCCAGAAACATAATGGAGTCTTTTGATGAACAAAAGCTGTCAGTTTTAATGATGTCCAACTGATAAATTTTTAGTATTTTGGCATTCTATTTAAGAAATCTTTGCCTACTCTAAGGAGATGAAGCTATTCCCTAAGTTTTCTCCAGAAAGAAACTGTTCTGTCTTCACATTTACATTTTTTGCATATGATTTACTTGAATTACTTTTTTGCATATGATTTGAGGTAGAGCTCTTGGTTCTTTTTTGTTTTTTTTCCCTTCATACAGATATTTAATTGCCTCTGCACCATTTATTGAAAAGAACAGCCTTTCGCCACTGATCTGCAGGGATGCCTGGATCATAAATCAGGTGACCATATATATGTAGGTATTTTTCTCAACTCCAATGCTGTTAGTCTACCAATCTACTCTAATTACCACATTGTCTTAATAACTTTACAATAGCTTTACATTAATTCTCAGCCACTACATCTTTAAATATTACTTTTGCTCCTTTCTCTTTCCCTGCCCCTTCTAAGACTTTAATTATATTTGCCTTTACCTATTTGCCTGTGTCCCTCATAACTCTTACATACTCTTTTTGTTTTCCATTTTTTCTTCCTCTTCTGTGCTTCAGTTGGATATTTTTCTATTGACCTTTCTACATGTTCACTAATTCTATCTTATCACTAGTTCATTAATCCTGTGTTTAACCTGTGGTCAAGCCCATCCAATAAGTTAATGTCAAAAATATTTCAGTTATAGAATATCTATATGATTCTTCTTAATTACAGATTCCAATTCTCTGTCAAGATTTTCTGATTTTTCATCCATTTAATCCAACCTTTTCTTTTTTTTCAAAACATTTAAATTATGTTAAAATCTTTGACTACTAATTACAACACATGGATCATCTGGGGATTTGCTTCTATTTTCTATTTGTTCTTTTGATTATCAGTCATTTTCCTATTTCTTTGCATTTCTTGTAACTTTTAACTGCGTGCTAGTCATTATGTATACAAGAACAATAAAGACTTCAGATCAGATTTTGCCTCAAAGAGTTTGCCCTTTCCACCATTGGGGTCTGATTTCCTTCATCCAATAACTGAAAATAGGCTGCAGTTGCAGTTTAAGTGAACTTCATATCTGATTTGGTTTGCCAAGTTCCTTGAATGTCTCTCTCCTCTACACTTAGACTGAGGAGACCTGTTGTATGAGTATTCCTCTAGCAGGACATGGCCTCCTAACATCCTGCCTCCATAGTCCATCCCCAGCATCCTTCCCCACAGCAAAACTCAGCCAATGCCCCATGCATTTGGAGAAAATTTGGGAAAACTAGCCATAAATTTGGAGCTCCTCTAAATATCAATACTTCACATCTGCCCACATGTTTGCCAAGACCTCCAACAGTTTCTTTTCTCCAGTAGAGGTCCTGTGCCAGTGATGAGTTATCAGTCTGTCCCTAGAAATAGGAAATACCCCTGGGGAAGAAAATTACCAGTGATCTCAGCTCATCTAGAAAGGGGTCTTTCCTCTTAGGAATTTTAGTTAATACAGTCCTTCATGATTTCACAGTTCTCCAATGTCTTTAAAAGTACAATTTTTATTTTTTATCCAGTGTTTTCTAGTTGCTGCAGTAGTACTGAATGATTGCCTGGGGCTGCATGCTGCATACAACCTAAAAGAAGTCCTCAATTTCAGAGAGTTTTTAAGAGAAAATGCAACACAACTGCAAAGCGATTCCAAATAAAATATTTCAAAAAATGTTTTGAGAAATGACAGCTTTTTAAATTAATATGTAAAATTTAAAGGAGAGAATATTCATTTGTATTTATAAATTCTGGAAGTTTGGTTTTAAAAAATTACTTAGTTACATTACATAATCACATTATTTTACAAAACATTTTAAGATTTTAAAAACATCAGAGACTTAATTATTAGAGACAAAATATGCTGTGGTCATATCAGTAAATAGGAAATATTTATCAATGAGCAACTGTGTCATTTCAAGGGGGTTTCTGCTTGACCCACTTCTGTTTTTCTCAATATATCATAGTTATTTATTCTTTCCATTACCAGATAAAAGTATACTTGGTAATTAAATCTTCAAAATAAATTATGAAATGTGCCAATTTGAATTTCTACTTCTCATTTTTTCTTATACTCTGAAAATAAAAGATGCTTTCCATGTATGGTTTTATAGTTTACAGAGCAAGTTATAAATATTTCATTTTGCTAAAATACAAAAAAGATAAAAATGGTTGATTAATATTTTACCCAAAGATATTTTTTCTATACCATGCCATATATCAGTTTAAATGCTTCACAACTCACCATATTTACCTTGTTGCTATGCTCACCATTTTAAAGTAAATCACGTTCATTTCTAGCCCTGGAGTAAAAAATATAGTACATAATTTCTCTTAAGTTTAGCTGCAATTGCTGCATTTATCTGATCTAAATCCCACAAAATCTGTATTTTATTTTAATTACAGAAATGTCAAGTATATACATAAATGTAGAGAACAATATAACAAACTCCTATGTATCCTCACGTCTTACTTCAGTAACTATCAACTCATGTGCTTCTTTCACCTATACCCATAACCATTTTCTCCATTCCCCCACAACCCAAATTTATCTGAAAAACAAATCTCACACTGTTTCTTCTGTAAAAAAATTCGATATGTATATTTACACAGGGATTCTTTCTAAGCACAACCACAATGCCATCATTATACCTAAAAAATAAGCATTTCCTTAATATTCTCAAATATACAGTGTTCACATTTCCCTAACTGTTGTACACATATTTCCTGACACACACACACAAAATATTTTTATAGTTTCAATGACATGTAATCAATAGCAAAGCAGTATTCTCTTTTGCCACTAGATGGTACTACTGCATAAACTTCAGAAATCCTGAGCTATCTAGTTGGAGGAGACACAACTTGCCTTCCATAGGGTAAATATGTTAATGATCAGGAAACATACTTCAAGATCATATGATGTATTCCAAAGTCTAATAAGTGATTTTTTGAGAAATAACCATTGTTTTGGATTAACTTTAATCCAATGTAGGAAGTGCCAATGTTTCCAAGTGTCTTTTCACAAATCGATATTCTAGACAAAATAAACAGGTCATGGTTCCTATTCTTTAACATCATAAAGCCTCTTAAAAGGAGAGATACATAAATAACTTCAGTACAAGGGCATAACTGCTATGATAACATACACCCAATCCTGAAGAGATATGTGGATGGCTTAGCAAGGATGTCTGTAAAAGCACTTGCTGAGTAATAATCAATTCACAGTTGAAATCAGACAATATTAGTATTTAATTAGTATTTAATATTAAATAGTAATATTCATGATGTATATTATACCACATGGCTAAGAGGTCACCCTGATATTCCACTGTAGAAATTTAAGGGTCTGACTTGTATTGTTACTCTGAGAGACATTCCATTTCAACATAGAGATGGATCTAAAGATAGGTTAAAATGTTTCCCAAAAATGAATTTTGAATTTGCTCAAGTAGTTTAAAAAAAAAAAAAACAACAACTTTTAAAAGGGACCTCAGAATTCTGCACCACAAAAGAGACATTGAGATAGGCATGCCAGGAAGAATTCCCTACTAAGTATACTTCTGAAGTAGACGAAAGAGTAGTCCTGCTGAGAATTTTAAGTTTTTTATCTTTAAACTTTTAAAACCACATGCCATGTACAATACTTTTAGATATTTTATGTTGATCTGTGTTAAAATACCAGACTATTCTCTTTTAACCTAGTAGGTAATTGAGTCAGCTGTTTTTAAGGTCACCCAAACTCTGTGGTGAGACAAAATGTTTCTTTATAGTCTACTTAATCTCCAAAAGGACTTGAGGTAGGTATCTTGGAGATCTGTCAATTGCTATTGCCATAGAAATAGGCAATTAGAGTGGAAAAGATTTATAGATACATAGGGAGGGAGGGAGGGAGGGAGGGAGGGAGAGAAAGAAAGAGAAAGAGAGAAAGAGAGAGAGAAAGAAAGAGAGAAAGAAAGAAAGAAAGGAAGGAAGAAAGGAAGAAAAGAAAGAAAAAGAAAGAAAGAGAAAGAAAGAAAAGCTCATATGAGTAAAAGGCTGAACTGTTATGATAATGAATACAAAAGTAAAAGAGGAGCAAAAATAGTTCAGTGATATACAGAAGCTTGAAGAATAAGGGAGACCTCAGAATGCATGGAAAAAGAACTAGACGAGACTAGGAAATGAATAAGGAATAAGAGTAGTGAGCAGACAGGAAGAAAGGGTCAGAAACCCAGATGTTAAAATAGCCAAGGCACAGAAACAACACGTAGCAGCAAGAATTTTTTAAAAGAGAAGGAGGTAACAGTTTTGTTGAATCTCCAATTCCATAAAGTTATTAAATTCAGTGAAAGGAGAATCTACCTAAGTAGCTGGAAATTAAAACAAAGTTTTAACCTTAATTATTTTGAAATTAGAACATATTTTCCCCAGTGCAGACTTAATATTTTATAACTTTTCGTGGAGGTTGTCACAGCTTTTCAATGTTTGGGAAACCAATTTCAGGGCGTGAAGGTGTCATGGAAATCATCTATGCTAGTGCAATGACTGTATTTTCCAAATAAGGCAACTTAATTCTAGAAGGGTACCCTAGAGCATGTAGTTTAGCTTATGGCAAAACCAGGAACAGGACCAGGTACTGACTTTCAGTTCAGGACTCTTCCCACTAGGGCACCCTGATTTTCTTGATCATCTATCATTGCAGCACTTAAGTGAAGACAAGATCTGAGAGAGTTGGGGATGATGGCAATATTTAATACTTGAGATATATTCTAAGGTTGTGAGGCTAGTTTCTATGAATTACACAGAACACCCAGCCTCACTATAGTGACAGTTAAGTTGGCCTTTTATTTTTAAGCTTAAAAATAACTAAGAACTAACTAATGAGTCACTGGGGTTTTACAATCATTTTCTTTATGTGATTTTCTGGATGAATTCAAAACATTTTGTTTAAAAATATAAATGTTAACTTTTGCAAGAAAGAGTTTACATATTACTGCTTAACTTACAAAACACTTTTAAGTAAGTGAAGTGTCTAATCCCAAGTTTACAGAAAGGAGTACTGAATAAAAATGGATAAACTACAATTAAAAGTCACAGTCTTGATACCTTCATATTAGATGCCTCAGTTTCCAGTTTTGTAAGATGATTGGAATTATCTTCTAGCTCTTGTCGAAGATTTGAGTTCTCCATCTTCAGTGCCTCAACTTGCTTTAACAACTGATCATATGAAGCTGCAGCCATCCTTGGCTACCCTTGGACCTATAAGGTTAAAAAGGATTTTGAAATTCACTACTAAAAATATAGTGGCTGCTCGTTTACAAAGAAAGGGATAAAGATACAAAACCCTGGAGACACTTAATAAGAAGAATTGTGTTTATGTAGTAGTTTCCATCTCAAAACAATATTGTGCAAGTAGCAGCATCTTTCTAAGAGGATGAAATACTGGGGTCTTTAATTAAAGACAGATAGGACTAAAATAGAAGAGAACTTCAGTAGTGTTTGAAAACATTTGTCTTTTCACAGGTGGATGAGATTTCTATCAGGTTAGAATTTTTTTTTTTTTTTCTTTTTGCGGTATGCGGGCCTCTCACTGTTGTGGCCTCTTCCGTTGCGGAGCACAGGCTCTGGATGCGCAGGCCCAGCGGCCATGGCTCACGGGCCCAGCCGCTCCGCGGCATATGGGATCCTCCCAGACCGGGGCACGAACCCGTATCCCCTGCATCGGCAGGCGGACTCCCAACCACTGCGCCACCAGGGAGGCCCCAGGTTAGAATTTTTTAGAAGGTTTTAAAGATATTTTAAATGGCAAGACTTAGGAAATATAATCATTGATAAGAAATTATTTATATTGGTAATATTAATTTATTTCTGGATTTTGTCCAATAGTCACATGATTTTAAAGCCAGAATGGATTAATGAGATTAGATATTGCATTCTACCACTTTTCAGTTGATAAAAGGTTAGTCTTAAACATTATCCATAGGGAAGTATGAAGTTCCAAGAAGGCCTCATTAAAAAGGCAGTCATTGGGCCTCCCTGGTGGCGCAGTGGTTAAGAGTCCGCCTGCCGATGCAGGGGATACGGGTTCGTGCCCCGGTCTGGGAGGATCCCATATGCCGCGGAGCGGCTGGGCCCGTGAGCCATGGCCGCTGGGCCTGCGCATCCGGAGCCTGTGCTCCGCAACGGGAGAGGCCACAACAGTGAGAGGCCCACATACCGCAAAAAGAAAAAAAAAAAAAGGCAGTCATTAACAAAATGGACACAAGGGATAAGTTTAGATTGAGACTTCAAATCTTTTGGATAGAAAGATGATAATAATTACTAGTATAAATTCTAATACATTCATCCAAAAGGATGAATATAACAGGCCATGCTATGGCATATGCATCTTGGGACCCACTGTGTTCAGACTGAGGCTGAAAGACACTTAAAGAAAACTGATGACTTTAGGAGTAGAGACTGTCAAAGAGAAGTGAAGAAGAGCCTGGCTATTAATTACATGACTATGAAAGAAGAGGGGAGAAAAGAAAGATATAGAAGATAGCCTGGTAATAAGAGGTCCTTGGCCTGAAGAATTAGAGAATGCTAGGAGTTACGTTCAGACTAACCAAGTTTCAAAGACCCAGATTCTCTTTTTAGTTTAATCCCAAACTCACTTATGAATAAATAAAATTCTACCTATATTTAGAAGCTAAAAAGTATAACGAAGTTTGTACTCAAGCAATACTTAAAGATCTGGACATTAAAAAAAATGTTTCTATAATAAAAATCCACTACACAAAATAAGGCAGACAAATTATAACACTGGCTAGTCATGACAATATTGGGGGTTCAGCAACTGGAAGGTCCCTAACAAGGGAAATCAAGGGACTTAGGTCTCATCTGTTCGTGAATGGCTAGAATCAATGATAAACCTGGTGCAACCCACCGTCTCCTGAGGAGGAAACAGAATCCTAGGAGGTGGGGATCACTCACAAAAGTCTTTACTACTGAAAGGAATGATTTGTATTTGGAGATCTGGGTCTTAATTTCAGTCTTGGTCCTGTTTTTACCTTTGCCCCTTCATTGAACCTCATTTTACCATTTGTACAATGGACATTTACTACCTGTTCTAATATAATTTACAGGGATATTGTTAGAATTAAGAAACAAAAGGAGGGTCGAAAAATAAAAGTGCTGTGTAAGTTATATTACGAAAATACACTTGAAAGGTAACTTCCTTAGTAAGACCTACTGTTGATCTATTGTTGTAAGCCCCAGTCCCCCAACCAATGGACAAGAGGTGAAGAATAATTCATCCTCTTGAAAAGGACAGAGATGTCTCAAAAACAAGGGAGAAATTCATAGGTGGGGTCACTTAACTGTTTTACACCATACCTCTAATAAGCAGGTCTGGAAAGAGGTAGCACATTAAAAACCATGTGACAGAAATGGGGATCTGACAGTATTTAATAATGTAAGCCCTAAAATTCTTCATTTCAAATAAAATCCTAACAGGTAATTTTCCACTAAAATAATAAAATAAGAGAAAAGGTAATAACACAGAGAAAGAGCGAAGTACACAGAAGTATGCTAAGACACAGAGGTTATTATAACCTCACACAATCACAAAAAGAACCAGATGGGCAAAATGAACACAAGACTACTAAAAGTGCTCTTCACTGGAAGGAAAAGAATTCAGCCCTTCAGATGGACAATTAAAACATTTAATCATGGGACTTCCCTGGTGGTCCAGTGGTTAAGACTCCACGCTCCCAATGCAGGAGGTCCGGGTTCGATCCCTGGTCAGGGAAATAGATCCGGCATGCTGAAACCGAGGCCCAGCACAGCCAAATAAATAAATAAATATTTAAAAAAAAAATTCGATCACCTTTTTCCCCCCTCCAGAATCAAATCATTTAAGTCATTTCTGCTTTAGAAAGCAGGGTGCTTTCATACAATTTTACAGGAAAAATAAGACGTTTCATGGAGTAATACTTTGCCTTATATCCTTGCAGGATGTTGCAGCCATCCCTAAGTCAAAACTGCTTACTGAAAAATTTAAGAAATCATAAATTTATTTTAGAATGTCTTTTATACAATCACATGAATTTCATACCAAATATATCTTAAATGAAAGTCACTCAGCATCATTAAAAATATCAAAATTTATCACATGAAATGGGGAAAAACTCTGAATCTTTCATGCTACTGAGAATATACAAAGATCTAAATTTGTTTTTCAGTAAGGATACCCAGTAAACAGATCCTCACCCCTTAAGAGTAGGGTAGGGGAGAAGAAAGCAAAAGGACTGTTATTTAGATTTTTATCCAAGTGTTGACCGGAAAACAAATTTACAAGTATCCTAAGAAATTAATGCAAGGAGGCAGAAAAGTTTAGGCAGGCAATTAGAATTAAATCTGAAGGATTCAATTAGAATTAAATCTGAAGGATTCTTTATTATAATTTAAGAAGTTTGGGATCACTTTTTTAAAAATTAGTTAAACTGCTTTTATTGTTTTGTTTTAATGAATTAAAAAAAGATGTATTTGCCAGTACTATTAGATGGTAATGAAAAAAGAGGAAAATACCAATAGAAAGAGAAGAAACCAAAAGAGTCATAAAAGACTACTTTGCTCAATTCTATGTAAATAAATTTGAAAACTAAATGAAATAGAAAATTTACTAGAAAATGTAATTTATCAAAACTAACAACAAAAAGAGATGGAAAATCTAAAATTTACAACAAAAATCACTATTATAAAATCGACATTATTCAACATATTAATAGGTCTACACAGAAGAAAAATATTATCATGCCAAAGGTGATGAAAAGATGCTTTACAAATTCAATTCAGTTTTGTTGAAAATACTCAATATAATAGGACACTTTTTTTATTAACACAATATATAGCAGCCCAAAGCCAGTACCACAGAATATGGAAACACTGGGTATACTATATTGCTAAACTAAGGGAAAGCCCATTTTTACCACTCTTACTCATTGTACCAGTCAACACAATTAAAGAATGAAATTAGGGCTTCCCTGGTGGCGCAGTGGTTGAGAGTCTGCCTGCCGATGCAGGGGACGTGGGTTCGTGCCCCGGTCCGGGAGGATCCCACATGCCGTGGAGTGGCTGGGCCCGTGAGCCATGGCCGCTGGGCCTGTGCGTCCGGAGCCTGTGCTCCGCAACAGGAGAGGCCACAACAGTGAGAGGCCCGCGTACCGCAAAAAAAAAAAAGAATGAAATTAGAAAGGAATACTATTGGCAGATGATATAATTATATACCTAGAATATCCAAAAGAATCAACTAAATATTACCACAACAAGATAGTCTAGTAATTTAGTGTAGTACAAAATATACAGAAATCTTTCCTTTATATGTGCAAAGAGAAACCAGATAGAAGATGAAATGGAAGAAAAGATCTTATTTACAATCAAAAAAACACAGGCAAAAAAAAAACAAACAAAAAAACCAAAAACAAAAAAAACACAGGCATAAACTGAACAAAGAGTCCAAAACATATTATGAGAAAACTATAAAACGCTTCTGAAAGACACAAAGGTACATTTCAACAAATGGAAAGACATACCTTGTTTGTGTACATAAAGATTCAGTATCATAAAGATGTCATTTCTCCCTAAGTTAATTTATAAATTTTACATGATCCCAATATAAATATTATATAAGACTGGTTTTTATTTTGTTTTCTGCAGCTAGAAAACTGAAAAAAACAAACAAGCAAAAAAGGGAAGACATGAAAAGAGAAGAGCAGGAGTACACCTACCACATATTAAATTACTGTACAAAGCCATTATAAGTAAAATAGTATGAAGTTAACTGTACTGTACAGTAAGTTAATTTCTTAGTTCTGATCATTATACTATGGATATGTAAGATGTTAACATTAGGAGAAGCTAAGTGAAGGGTACATGGGAACTCTCTATTATTTTTCCAACTCTTTTGTAAGGCCAAAGTTATTTAAAAATAAAAAGGCTTTAAAAAGCCATAATAGGACTTCCCTGGTGGTGCAGTGGTTAAGAATCTGCCTGCCAATGCAGGGGACATGGGTTCAAGCCCTGGTCCGGGAAGATCCCACATGCCGCGGAGCAACTAAGTCCGTGCGCCACAACTACTAAGCCTGCGCTCTAGAGCCCAAGAGCCACAACTACTGAGCTCGCACGCCACAACTTCTGAAGCCCGTGTGCCACAACTACTGAGTCCACGTGCTGCAGCTACTGAAGCCTGCACGCCTAGAGCCCGTGCTCCACAGCAAGAGAAGCCACCACAATGAGAAACCTGCACACTGCAATGAAGAGTAGCCCTCACTCGCCACAACTAGAGAAAGCCTGTGCACAGCAACGAAGACCCAATTTAGCCAAAAAATAAATAAAATTTAAAAGAAAAAAAAAAGAGCTATGATATTGGCAGATGAATAGATCAACCAAGGGAACACATTTTTTTAAATTCCAGAAGTAAATATATGTAAATTTACTCATAATAAAGGTAGCACATCAAACACACATGAAAAGATGAACTTTAAATAAACGGCAATGGAAACTGGACAGCCATGAGGAAACAGACAAAACTGTACCCTTCCTTATATTACACACCAGGGTAAATTACAAAAGAAACAGGGATTTAAATGTTTAAGAACATTACGTGGCATTTAAATCATGGAAACAGTTCTGTTTTTAACTAAAGATACTTAAATGGAATATACCTGCTTCCAAGGAGGCTATTATGGAGCAAGTGAACATTTTAATTTTAACTGATTAGTTAATGGGTAAGGCACATGGAGGGCCTGTCGGAGCTCTGAAGTGATGATGTCTATTACTAGACTAGGAGTGACAGATCAGGTTCTTAGGTTCCTTTAAACAAATGCGAAAGTTTTTACTTGGTATAAAAGCTTAACTACTTTTAAAGAAATAGGATACATCCATGCAGTGGAATATTACATTGGCATTAAAAAGAATGAGGTTGATGTAAAAACAAACCGAAAAAAGGGGGAGAAAACAAAAAAAGAGTACAGATCACTATGTCTCATACTGTCCATCTTGTTCTAGTAAAAAATAAAAGGATTGTATAAAGATAAAAATGTATTTGAAAGGATATACAAAAGTACAGTCATTGCCTCTGGAAAAAATGGTCTCAGGTCTGCTGAGAAGCAGCTTTCCTTTTCATTGTATATCTTTGTGTAAAGTTTGAAGATCAGAGCAAAAAGTTGTTTTTTCGAAAAGACTGATTATGATTAGAGAGAGAGAAGAGCCCAAACATTTAAAATGAACAAAATTCAAAGGTGGGGGGAACTGACTCAAGAAGAAAAAGAAAATCTTAAAAGTTCTGCAACAACTGAAAAACTGGAGCAGTAGTTAAATATTTCCCTTTTCCTTCTCCTAACACAAAAAATACCAGATTCAAATGGTTTTACAGACACGTTCTACCAAACATTTGAGGAACAAAGTATTCCAACCTTTTCTTTGTTTTTTATAAATTTATTTATTTTTGGCTGTGTTGGGTCTTTGTTGCTGCACGCAGGCTTTCTCTAGTTGCGGCCAGCGGGGGCCACTCTTGGTTGCAGTCCGCGGGCTTCTCATTATGGTGGCTTCTCTTGTTGCAGGGCACGGGCTCTAGGCGCGTGGGCTTCAGTAGTTGTGGCACATGGGCTTAGTTGCTCTGCAGCTTGTGGGATCTTCCCGGACCAGGGCTTGAACCCGTGTGCTGTGCATTGGCAGGCGGATTCTTAACCACTGCACCAGCAGGGAAGTCCCTAAGGTACTAATTTTCTTCTCAATACAGCTTTAGCCATGTTTCATAGGTTTTAGTATAAAATGCTTCCGTCTCTATTTCTTGAAAATTCATAATTTTAATATTGATTTCTTCTATGACTCAGGGATACTTAAAAGATTCTTCTCAATTATTAGGTGTGTAAGATGACTTGTGAGTCATCTTTTTATTGCCATTGATTTACTGTTTATTAGATTGATTGGAGATTGTTGCCTACAAATGCTACCATTTTGAATTTTTTAAGGTTTGCCTTGTAGTCAGGAACATGACTAATTTTCATAAATATCTCACTGAAATTTAAAAAAAAGAAAAAGTGTACAAAGTTCTCCAAGTTATATACCTATTTACTGACTGTAGCATATTATTTAAATCCTCTGCATATCTGTTAATTTTTGTACTTGATAGGTGAAATTTAGAAAGCCTACTATTTATTGCATATTTACAATATGTCATGTAATACAATAAGTACCATATATTAATATATATGTAATTTAATCTTCACAACTGTGAGGTAGGTATCACTTCCCATTTTAGAGTTAAGGAAGCTGGGACTTCAAAATGGCAAATAATTTTCGTAAAAACACAGACAATGTGGCTAAGCCAGGATTCAAACTCATATTTGTTCCCAATGCTCATGCTCCTGAGACCATGTAATACTACCTCTACATGGCTTTCATGACCTGGTGTACCCGATACCAGTCTATGTTCCAAACTTATTTTCTATTAAGTTCCAGTATAACCCTTCTCCTTAAGTAATTCCCTCTTCACCATTCCATACAAACTATTTTGTACTTCTGCTCATAATTCATCTCCTTTTTTGAATGCCCCATCCTTTCCCCCTCTGCTTTGCTATCCTTTAAGGCCCAATTCTGTTGCCTTACATAAAAACCTTCCTGTCTCCTACAGCCAGTAATGAGTCTTCCTGCTGATTGTACAGTAAATACAATAGAACTTGGCTTAACTGTTCTCTAATTATTCCACTTTACTTTGGCGAGTTTTGTTTTCTACCTTTAAGACAAGGTTTGTATCTAACACTTAGCGTTTGTAATTCCCAAAATGCTTTACTCAGTGACAGCCACAAAAAGATAAATACATGCAAGAATAAACAGCCATGGAGAGCAAAGAAGAGAAAAAAGAGGGCACAAATTCAGAGAATGTCCAGGATGACTTTCCCATTAAAAGAGTAAGATGGGGCCTCCCTGGTGGCGCAGTGGTTAAGAGTCCGCCTGCCGATGCAGGGGATACGGGTTCGTGCCCCGGTCTGGGAGGATCCCATATGCCGCGGAGCAGCTGGGCCCGTGAGCCATGGCCGCTGGGCCTGCGCATCCGGAGCCTGTGCTCCGCAACGGGAGAGGCCACAACAGTGAGAGGCCCGCATACCGCAAAAAGAAAAAAAAAAAAAAAAGAGTAAGATGATGTATTTCTCTCTATGCGATTCAAATCGACAAACATTTGAGAACTTATTATTCACAAGACACCGTGCAAATATTATAAGGAGATTTTTGTGGGTTGAATTGTGTTTCCCAAAATGATACATTGAGTCACAGGTAGCTAATCTCTGGTACCTGTGAAAAGTGACCTCATTTGGAAACAGGGTCTTTGCAGCTGTAATCAAGTTAAGATAAAGTCTTACTGGATTAGGGTGGGCCCTAAATCCAATGACTGGTACACTTAAAACAAGGCCACGGGAGGAAATGAACACAGAGACACAGGACAAATGCCAAGTGACAATGGAGGCAGAGACTGGAGTGAGGCAGCTGCGAACCAAGGAATGCCGCAGACTGCCAGCAACCACCACAAGCCAGGGAGAAAGGCATGGAACAGACGCTCTCAGAGTCTCCAAAAGGAATCAACTTTGCTGACGCTCTGATTTTGTACTTCCAGCCTCCAGAACTGTGACAGAATGCATTTCTATGATTTTAAGCCACAAGTGTGTGGTACTCTGTCACAGCAGCTCTACAACACAGGGGAAAATATAAATTGACATGTTCCTTATTCTCAAGTACCTTATTAACTAGCAAATGGGTAGTATTCCAGTAGGAAGGGGAAATAGGATCCATATACAAATAAATCAGACGTTTGTGTCTCGTCTTACATTCTCTTGGCTCACTTTAACTCTAGTCATTGCCGCATCAATCAGCTCACTGCAAGATATAAACTGACAGCACAACGGCTGTCAGGTATCCTTTTGCTTTCTGTTCTAGTCTCAGTGACACCCCAGTGTGGGTCCCCAGCATTCATGCATATACAGCCTATAAAAGAGTGAACACTTGATGGGACAATCCTTGACTAAAGGGGAATGGGAGCTAGTAAATGTAATTTTTTTCCTTAGATGGACAATTTTATATGGCTTCTTTAAAAGTCTCAGCTTTCAGCACTTTCCAAATTATCCAAAGTGGTGACCAACTTGAGAACACATACTTATACTGGCCGTCCCTCTTCGCTATTTAACACTTTCTAAGCCACTACTCCTGTTCCTGGATCACTTCCCAAAGCAAGTATTTCGCACAAGGCCTTGTCTCAAGATTCTGACTCACAGGGGACCAATGCTAAGATACAAATTACCTACAATTCAGAGGCAAGTTTGGGTTCAAAAGATTGATATGGAGTCTATGGGAGTCACACCTTGCTGAGAAAATTGGAGTTAAGGACACAAATATGGACTGGAGCTACATTGTGGCTAGCTATCTTCACAGTGTGAGGAAGATGAGATTTGGATAGAGTACCCACTGAAATGGTACGATAACAAGACTAAAAGGTACAAAGTCACGTTGCTTTAACGTTTCTCAGTTTCTATTATAAACAATGTCAGAAGCAGCTAATATACTGACAGATAATTTATCATTTAATTAATGATAATAAAACCAAGAATCTAAAAATAGCTAGTGGAATATATATTTCAATATTCTTCATTGGATATCTTCTTACTATCTTAGTCACCACTGTATACCATACTATAAACAAATCTGGTAAATGAAAATCTGAATTTACCCAAAAACGTAACATTCATTCACAAAAATACAACTTAAAAAAAAACACTTCAGCTTAAAACAAGGAACTCTATGTGTATGTCTGAAAACAAATGAAGACCTGTATGTGTATGCCTATAGTAGACAGAACAGTGGCCCCACAAAGATGTCCACGTCCTAATCCTGGAGACCAGTGAATATGTTACCTTACAAGGCTAAAGGGACTTTGCAGATGTGAACAAGTAAAGGATCTTAATATGGGCAAATTTTCCTGGATTATATATGGGTGGACTTACAGTAATCACCGGGTTTTATAAGAAGGAGACAGAAAAGTCAGAGTCAGAGAAGGATATGTGAAGACAGAAAGGGGGTCGGAGTCAGAGAGAGATATTGTGCTGCTTGCACAAAGATGGAGGAAGAGGCCATGAGCCAAGGAATGCAGTTAGACTCTAGAAGCTGGAAAAAAGCAAGGAAATGGATTCTCCAGATAGCCTCTGAAGGAAGTACAGCACTGCTGCCTTTATGATTTTGGTCCAATGGAAACCATTTCCGAATTCTGATCTCCAGGGTTCCAAGATAATAAAGTTGGGTTGTTTTAAACACTAAGTTTGTGATAATTTGTTACAACAGCAATACGAAAAATGCCCTATGATCCAGTGATCCCTCTCCAAAGAATAAATTTCAGTGAAATCTCTCTGTGTAGTGATCTTAAAATAGATCCACAGGGCTTCCCTGGTGGCGCAGTGGTTGAGAGTCCGCCTGCTGATGCAGGGGACATGGGTTCGTGCCCCAGTCCGGGAAGATTCTACATGCCGCGGAGCGGCTGCGCCCGTGAGCCATGGCCGCTGGGCCTGCGCGTCCGGAGCCTGTGCTCCGCAACGGGAGAGGCCACAACAGTGAAAGGCCCGCGTACCACGAAAAAAAAAATAGATTCACAATTTCTTTGACCATATACCTTCAAAAGTGGAGCTTAATTCATCTCCTCTTGTGTGGGCTGGACTTAGTGACTCACTTCTAATAAAAAGAATAGGTAGAAGTAATGGGCTATGTCATAAAAGGCTTCCTTCTTGCTCTTTCTCTCTGGGATCACTGAGGAAGCCAGCTGCAATGTCATGAAGACTCTCAGGCAGCCCTTTGTAAAGACCCATGGAAAAGAAGCGAGGCCTTCTGCCAACGGTCAGGAGAAACAGACTGTGAGTGAGCCATCTAGGAAGTGAATCCTCCAGTCTAGTCAAGCCTTCAGATGACTGTAGCCCTGGCTGACATCTTAACTGTAACTTCATGAGAGATTCTGAACCATATACCCAATTAAGATATTCTTTCTTTCTTTCTTTCTTTCTTTCTTTCTTTCTTTCTTTCTTTCTTTATGGCTGTGTTGGCTCCTCGTTTCTGTGCGAGGGCCTTCTCAAGTTGCGGCAAGTGGGGGCCACTCCTCATCGCGGTGCGCGGGCCTCTCACTATTGTGGCCTCTCCTGTTGCAGAGCACAGGCTCTGGACGCGCAGGCTCAGCGGCCATGTCTCACAGGCCCAGCCGCTCCGCGGCATGTGGGATCTTCCCACACCGGGGCACGAACCCGCGTCCCCTGCATCGGCAGGCGGACTCTCAACCACTGCGCCACCAGGGAAGCCCAAGATATTCTTGAATTTCTGCCCCAAAGAAACTCTAAAATAATAAATATTTGTTGTTTAAGCCACTAAGATTTGGGGTAATTTATTGTACACTGATATGTAACTAAAATAGTCTATAAGAAGTCATATACAAGGATGTACACCATAGCAAAGTTTGTGGTAAAAGAGATTTGGAAAAAACCTAGGACCTTCACATCTGACATACACTTCAGAACATTAGATAGCAGAGTGAGAACGACAAACTAGATGGACGTAAAGTAAAATAGGTCTTAAAAACAGTATCGAGTTAAAAATGTTCAGAAGTTATGTAAATTAAAAACATAAATTTGGGTACATACCCCCAAAGAAGTGAAAGTAGGAACTCAAACAGATATTTGTGCATCCATGTTCAGAGCAGCATTATTCACAAAAGCCAAAAGGTGGAAGCAACCCAAGTGTCCATTAAAAAATGAATGGATAAACAAAATGTGCTATACATACACTGGAATACTATTCTGACTCAAAAAAGATGGAAATTCTGACACATGCAACAACATGGATGAAACCTGAAGACATATTTTATATGAGGTTCTTAGGGAAGTCAAATTCATAGAGAAAGAAAACAGAATGGTGGTTGCCAGGAATTGGGGGGAAGGAGAAAATGGAGAGTTAGTGTTTACCAGGTAGAGTTTCAGTTGGGGAATGTGAAAAAGATCTGGAGATGGATTGTGATACATTCACAACAATATAAATGTACTTAATGCCACAGAACTATATATACACTTAAAAATGGTTAAGCTGGTAAATTTTATGTATGTATATTTTACCACAATTTAAAAAATCCTCATTAACTATAAAAAAGACAAAATGCTAAATATTTCACAAGAATTAATGCATATTTAAGAACATACGTGAATGAGTGCCTATAAGGGGAGTGGGAATAGGGCCTGGGAATAAAGGGGAGAAGGCTTGCCTTTTATGGACTGATGATGTCATGATTTGATTTACAAAAACAATTTTCAAGAACATATCTATTACATAACATGTGAGATGTCACCTATACCAAAACAAGAAACCGTCTAGGTAGCTTTCCTTCTAAGAGGTGAACTTACAGAAATCAAGAACCACAGATTATTGACTATTGGAACTAGAAGATCTAGAAATCACTTCATCTAACCTCATTTTACATTCAAGGCACTTAATACTTCAAAACTAATTTGCTTTTCAGAATTATCTGCTATTCCAAGCAGATTTTACAAGGCATGGTGTTTCAAAGAGCAAACCACCATATTCTTTCAGTTACAAGACATTTTAGATGACATAAATCTTTAAAGATCCTAGGAGTAGCCAAAGCAATCAGTGTTTTCAATGCAACAGCAATAATATTTCACATAGTTCTATTGTAAGTTTCTTAGAGGTTAGTTTCCATGTCTTACTTGACTCTCCTGAACCTTTATAGGTCTGGCATTTAGTAGGTACTCAAATGTGTAGTGAATGTATTTCCTCAAGTCATCTTTTCTATATTATATTGCCCTATCCTATCTTATGTGCTATGTAAAATTCCAGAGTGTAGTACCAAAAAAAAAAAAAAAAAAAAGAAAGAAAAAAAGAGGAGGGAGGTCAAAATTAAAGAGAACATTTAATATAAAAGGACTGTTAAATTATGTGAAATTAGTAAAAAAAAAAAAAATAGAGAAAAATGGTAAAATAAAAATCCAAAGAGCAATGCATGAAAAGACTGCAATTAATAGCGTTGATTCAGTTCATAGACCTACTTATGATTATTTAACTTTTGAACTCCTTAATAGCTCAATTCTGGCAATATCAATCAACAATGAATAATTTCAAAGACCACTAAAGCCAAAAGTACAGTCTTATATTAGGTATTTCATAATGCAAGGGGAAAGAAATCAACTTTTCTTACTTTAGTTCTTTATTTCTTATTTAATTCCAAAAAATATCTCTATCTAATACTGTTCTGTTTAGTTGAAGTTTAAGTTGATTAATAAGATGATAGTTTCATAGAGTTAGAACAAAATAGAAGACTTATGTTCTTTACATCCTTATACAATACACGACCTTGGATAAAGTCACAACATATGCAATTAGGAATAATCTAACATTTAAAATGAAAATAATGCTACATTGAGCTGTTTAAATCATAAAATAAGATAATTTATGTAAAAATAAGAATCATAAACTCTCAAAAACTATGCCAATTGGAGTTCAAAGAAATGAATGGTATTAGCTATTAAATTTCACTTGAAAAAAAATTTTTAATTATTGAAAAAAGTATCTTGAAGGATCTTCTGGAAAATTTGGATATACTGCAAAAAACAAACAAATAAATAAATAAATTTCACTTGAAAATTTAATGCAACACCTTTAATTCTAGGTACAGTTTCCATCAGATTTTAAAAAGAGATCCTAAGAACTATTAACCCTGATACCCATGACTAAATAATTCTTAAAGCAAAAATAGTTTTAAAAATGAAGAATAAAATCGCTTATTTATCAGTGAAAACTTTACATAGTCTAATTTTATTCAAGTCCAATTCCTTATTATCTTGAAAAAAATTACTGAAACAAAAATTATAGGTTCTTTCAAGACTTTCTATTACATAAACACTACTTAAGAGACATTGATCCTGGAGGGCTTTACAAAGCCACTGCCATCCTGTTCAGAGAGTAGGGAGGTGTGACAAGCCGGCTACCATCAATAGGCATAAAGATAAGGCATTTAAAACTGTACTCAATCTGAAAACTTGTTTTTAGACATTTAATAAAACAAAAATACAGTGCAACGGAAACACTCTATATCAAGAGTATATCTTATGAATATTCACTGAACAGAAATACATCTAAAAGAAAAATCATACTGCTTTAATTTCAAATATTTGCCTATAGACTTTATTCAATGATATCTAAAACTGACCAGAGTAATATAAAATTACTTAATAAACACAGACCTTAAATATTAAGCCTATGAAAAATTTATCACTGTAACTTTTCACAAAGTGATTTACATTATAAAGTGATTTACTCCTGAGTAACCTAATTAATAGCATCAAGCTATACTAACAAAGGAAAAGATCCACTGCTTCATACATAATTTATTAAGATTTCCTATAGGATTTATTTAAAGCAAAGAATTTGAGCATCTCTTTTGTGATACAGAATCAAAGTGTCTGATAAATTCCACTGTCAAAACATTCATAGCCTGATATTCTTCCTACTTTAAAAAACTAAGTTATTCTTTCTATCCAGGTTGTAATGATAAACTATGGCTTTTTGTAAATAGACTTCTACCACCAGCATTGCTGCAAGGGTTCTTATTCCTCTGCAGTTATCTTTCCAGCCTGGGAGGGAGAAAAGCACTGCTGCAGTCATCTGCAAAAAGGCATTACATTGCATCTTAAAACTAACAAAGACACTGGTATCTTTTTGCCACCCTATTCACTGGCAGTTCACTTAGAACTGCAAAAGCAGGCACTTTTGGTAACCCAAATTTCACGGATCAACCAAAACCACCACTGAAGCTCTGCAGTACCTGCCTCCACCTCTTCCTCCTCTCCCAAGGAGCCCTTTCCACTAGGTTCGTAACAGCCATCAAGCAGCAGCTTCGTAACCCCTCCCCTGGCTACCACTGCATGTGTCCTTGTGGCCAGGGAGGAAGAGAAGCCTTTCAGTGGGCTAAAGCTTTTGCTCCTCGCCATGAATATGCTCCATTCTTTGTTGTCCTCTACCCGTTTCCTTAGATACTGTTATTCCACTCGACTCTGTCAACATGCATTATAAAAACAAAACCTCCTTCTAGCTTCAAAAACAGCTCTTTCTCACCAGACTCCCCTTAACACTCCTACCCCTCCCCCCCTTCTTCCTCTTCTGTCAAAAACCCTGGATCAGAAGCACAGGAAATCCATCTCCTGTGCTGCAATGGGGGCGGTGGGGGGGAGACGCCCCTGCCTCCTCGCTTAGCATGTGGCATCAGACCCTGTGCCAAGGAAAGACCATCGGCTTTAGACAGTGCAAGGGAAAATCGCCTCCTTCTCCCCCGGCAGCTAGCCGGGCCATCGTAGCTCCAGCACCTACCCCATTTCCGAGCTCAGCAGCACCTCCATTCCGTCTCCAGTGACACCCAGGCAGGCTGCGCCAATACAGCCACATGTCGGTCACGTGTGCCCACGCCCAGCCAATCGGAGGGTCCCCGACGGGAAAGGGGAGCGCCCTGGTCCGCATCCAGCGGATTACACAGCTGCTTCACGCTCCGCTTCCCAACCCGCACTCCGCACTCCGCTCTCCGCACTCCGCAGCAGGACATACGGCCCCGCCCCGCCCCACCCCACGGCTCCAGCCCTAGCCCGCACTTAGTGCTCACCGATTCCACCTCCGGGCAACCCACTGGAGCTGATGGAAGCGGACAAGCATAATGCGGGTGGGGTGGGGGTGGGGGAGGCCTACGGGGCAGGAAGATTAGCACAAGATACTGGCGGTGGGTGGGTAATAAATTACATCTCATTCGCTATTTGCTAAGATTTACATGCTTGCAACACACAGAAAAAGAACTTTACTAAATGGATTAAAACGAATAATTTTACATTACGTATCACTGATTTGTTAGGTAAATCACTGGAACTGTGTTTGAATTAAAAATACAGTCTCCAGAGATGCTACGGTGGCAGTACAGTAGAGTAGTTGAGATCAGAATCATGGAGCCACACAGTCTGGACTGAATCTTTGTTCCTGTCACTTACTAGCTGTGTGACCTTAGTCACTTTCATTTCCCCTGCAAAACGGGAGTAGAAATGTTGAATAGAGAAGTTAATATATAGGAAGCAGTATTTAGAGCAGATCCTGACACAGTAAATGCTGTCAGTCACTACTAATCTGAGACTTAAATATTTTAATGCAAATTCTGCATTTCACTTAAATTTAACCAAGTGAAGCTTGAATTACTAATTTCTTTAAAATTTTTATTTTATTTTTGGCTATATTGGGTCTTCGTTGCTGCACGCGGGCTCTCTCTAGTTGTGGTGAGCGGGGGCTACTCTTTATTGCGGTGCGTGGGCTTCTCATCGCCGTGGCTTCTCTTGTTGCGGAGCACGGGCTCGAGGCACGTGGGCTTCAGTAGTTGTGGCATGTGGGCTCAGTAGCTGTGGCTCGCGGGCTCTAGAGCGCAGGCTCAGTAGTTGTGGCGCACGGGCTTAGTTGCTCCGCGGCATGTGGGATCTTCCCAGGCCAGGGCTCGAACCCGTGTCCCCTGCATTGGCAGGTGGATTCTTAACCACTGTACCACCAGGGAAGTCCCCGAATTACTAATTTTTATGAGTTAGAAGGACAAAATCGAAATTGCCAAGAACTTAAAGTGGATTTAAATTCTGTTTTAAATGGGGATGGAGGGTGGAATCAGTTTTCATGATCTATTTCAAATTTAAAAGGATACTTAACTTTAGGTTTTTTAATGAAATGTATTTACTATAATCTTTTAATTTTTCAAATTAATAGCATGAAAAGCAGCAAGCAAGCTATTAAACAACACACTTGGAGCAATTTCATTTTATTAAAAATGGTATAAATTAGAAAAGTAATAGACAAATAGCAAAATGCTCCTAGATGTACACACAATGGATGTTCACAGTGGTTATCCATGGAAGGTGGGATTATGGAGGGATTTCTGCTTTTCCTTTCTGCTTTTGGGTATTTTTTTTCTTTATCTCTGTATTATAATGCCTAATATATAGCAAATACCCCCTAAATATTTGTTGAATGAACAAATGAACAAACATCAATCACATATTACTAGTAATTTACTAGTAAGTAGAAAAATTATATATTACATAAAAGTTTAAATATATTTAGAAACACTTTCCCTTGATATTTGAAATAAAGGAAACATAAATCAATTTGGTTCTATCTTAAATATTTCTTTTGTTAAGATGACTTAGTTTTACAAAAGGCTTTCAAGATTCTCTTACTGAAAGTGCATGATTCATTGAACAGGACTTACTTATACAGTCATCAACTATTTGTGACAAATTCTGAATAGATAAATTTCTCATAAGCCCTAAAACTTCTGAAAAGGAAGAATACATTTTAGAAGCTCCTAAAAGTAACTTCTTAGTACCCTAAGAAACAACGCTATTACTCTTGACTCAGACAATGACTCAAGCTATTATTTAGTATACCAGTTTGTAGCCAAAATATTTGTCTAAATTTTTATTACATGTGTTGTAACAGTTAGTGTTTCAAATGACAAAATTTTAAAGAAAGCTATGATCATTATATGTTCACCGATCAATAAAACTCAAATCAATCAAAAAGCAAGCCAATCTAAAAACTTTACATTTTACAATGTGGCCAACTGAATTTTTTCAGTAAAATTTTCAAACCAGTTTTCTCAGATTCCACAAAAGTTTGACTTGAATTTTGTATTAAAAATATACTTAGTTATTTTTAAAACTATAATTAAAAACATATACAATCAAAATGTTTTAGACCAAATCTGAAAACAATGGAGGTCACTGAAGCATTAATTTGTGCTACTAGGTTTATATGTATCTCAGAATAAAGCTCCTGCCATCCCTATTTATATAAAAATGTTATCATTCAGGCTACATACATATGTATGCATTAAAAGTATTTTCTGATCAAAATTTACTACAGAAATAAATTGTACATTAAGGCTATTATAAGACTGTACTGACAAACATGCCCCGATTTCAAATATCTGTGTTCATTATGATTAGCTTTATTGTTTTAAATAAATATTCGTAAGTAAATGTTATAAATATGAACACACAGTTCACCTTAAAAAAATAAACAACCTCTGAAACTTCTGTAACTTAAAAAAAAATTGATGACTCAATAGAAATAATAGGATTCTTAATGTCTTAAATCCTGCATTCTATTTTAACATGAACATGTTAGGCTTAATTTAAGACTTGTGACTTTAAAAACTGACAAGAATATTGGCAACAATATCAACTAGAATAAAATGAGTTAAAATCAGTGCTCTGAATTCAGTTATCTCAACTTGTACTTTAATACTTAAGTCTTTCTTTACTGGAGACCTCAGATACATTGATAGCAGAATAGAATAGATTTATGCCTACAAAGAGATCAACGAAAGTTTTTTTCTTTAAAAATAATAATTATGTATTGTAAAAGCACATGCTAGTGTAAGTTCTCCAGGTGCTAAGCAACCAAATAAAGCTCAAATTCATTTAAAAATCTTCCAGTCTTCAGATTCATACTGGGTCAGGGTATGACAAAAAATCCCAAGAACAGAATAAAGTGGGTCAGAGACCAAAGACCAATTCTCCTATTGTTTCTATACTTCTCATGGGACATGGGAAGGCGCTGAAATGTTGCGATGGAAATTGGATTTTTAGTGATGTATAAACTAAGTGAGAGACATGTACATGGTCTTCTACAAGCCAGACATATAGATGTGTTCTGTGTTACCTCAAAAAGCAAAAGTTTCTCAAAAGAAATGTTTCTAGCACCAATAATAGAATCTTAGTGTTTTTCCCTCCAATCTTTCTCCTCTCTAATCAGCAAATATCAAAATAGATTTTTACACCACTGCTCAAGAACATTTCATGGCTTTCTCTTACTGACGGTGGAAGTGAGATAGTTTGGAGTTTAATCGTAGAGTGCCTATGCTAAAAGGCTTCCTACATGTATTAAGTTTTCCATGGCCGCCATAACAAATTAACACAAATTTAGTGGCTTAAAACAACAAAATTTATTATCTTACAGTTTTGTAGTTCAGAAGTCCAAAATGGGTCTCACTGAGCTAAAATCAAGGTGTCTGCAGGGCTCTACTTCTTTCAGGTGGCTCTAAGTGAGAATCTGTTTTCTTGCCCTTTCCAGGTTCTAGAGACCAACTATATTCTTGGTTCAAGGCCTCTTTCCTCCATCTTCAAAGCTAGCAGTGGTGGCCTGAGTCCTTCTCAATTTGCAGCACTGTCACTTTGCTTCTATTGTCATTATCTCTTTCTCTGAATCTTGTTCTTCTCTTTCCTCTTTTAAGGACTTAAAAACCGTTCTTACATTGGCCCACTTCAATAATCCAAGAATCCAGGGTACCTCATTAGCAACTTTATTCCACCTGCAACCTTAATTCCCCTTTGTAACATAATCTAACATATTCACAGGTTCTAGGGATTAGGAACTGGACATCTTTAGGGAGCCATTATTCTGCCTACCACACTAAAGCTTTATCTTCAACTATTCCAGCACTTGCATCCTAATACCAGTCCAATCAAACTAAACACTTAGCCATTTCTTTTTTTAAAAAATAAATTTATTTATTTGTTTATTTTTTGGCTGCATTGGGTCTTCGTGCTGTGCTCACGCTTTCTCTAGTTGCGGCGGAGCAGGGGCTACTCTTCGTTGTGATGCGCAGGCTTCTCACTGTGGCAGCTTCTCTTGTTGCGGAGCATGGGCTCTAGGTGTGCGCTCTTCAGTAGTTGTGGCTTGCAGGCTCTAGAGCGCAGGCTCAGTAGCTGTGGCGCACAGGCTTAGTTGCTACGCGGCACATGGGATTTTCCAGGACCAGAGCTCGAACCCCTGTCCCCTGCAGTGGCAGATGGATTCTTAACCACTGTGCCACCAGGGAAGTCCCCACTTAGCCATTTCTAAAATTCACCTTAGACAAAGAACTTTCTGCCTTTACTATAATGTGGTACAGTAGAAGGCTCCATCATATGGAGACTGAAGAATCAGGTTTAAAGTTCTAAGTCTTTCATTTTGTAGCTCTGTGACTCTGGATGTTACTTAACTATCCTAAGACTTGGCTACTCTTTCATCTGTAAAATGAGAATAACTGCTTGGCTTATTTTATAGAGCTGTTATAAGGATTAAATGTGTAACTGTGAACAAACTTTATAAACTATGAAATATGTTTTACAAGTAAAGGCTTATTAATTGCTCTATTGGTCCAAATCAAGATTCAGCTTAAACATACACTTCCATGAAGTAATCTACCATCCCACCTAGACTCCTAGGCTCCTCACCCTGCTCTTCCCTCCATTGTTCCCTCCTTTTATGGCACAAACACATTGTAGCTCTGTGTGTACATCTCCTTTCCCATTCCTGACTATAAGAATCCGAGAGAAGAGCCACACCTGATTTTATCTTGAACGTCTCATGGTGTATACCATAATATTTTGTACATAACAGGTGTTCATTAAGTATTAGTAGAAGGAATGAGTTAAAATTAATCTCCAAAGGGCACCCAATGCAGATGCTCTCAAGGAATAATAGTAGAGCAAATGCTGAATAATAAATATTAGTACAAAGTATAACTTTCTACAGAGGAAATGGAATGCTTTAAATAGAAACCCTAGGCCCTGTAAGTGAAAAAAATGTGACGCAGCCTTGGGGCTAAGTTTCTGAGGTTAGGTGGCTGCACAGTAGAAGCACTTTAGGAGCTTGAGAAGTTTTAAAAACACCATTAAGTCAGAATCTCTGAGGATGAGGTCCAGGCATTGGTGGGTGCTGCCAGGATTGCGAAGCACCACACACCACTCTAGCTTCTGCTATCAAAGCTCCTACTGCACTATGATAGGGAGACCATTTTCAAATGCCTTTTAATTCAGTGTGCTATACAGATTGAGGCATTTGCTTACAGAGGAAAAAAACCTTCCTTTTTCCTGTCAAAAAGCTTCCTAGTCATGTATTAACAATTAACATAAGAAAAATAATAGGGACTAATAAATACACAGAATATGTTCTACTACATTAAGAAATCAAAGAAATAAAAACAAAAGAGTATCATTTTCACCTATTAAGTAGGCAATGATATTTTAAAATAATATTGCGGGTCAGTGAGGATACATTTAAAAAAAATAGGCAGTAGCTTTTGAAAATCCTTAAAATGTTTAAAATGCTTATACTGAAATAAGTCCAGTTAAAAGAAATTATCTTATGTACAATCAGGTACATGCACAAAGATTTATATTCCAAGATACTCAGTATTGTTTCCACAAGTGAGATTTTAGAAACAACCTCAATGATTGATAACAACAGCTTGGTTAATTATACCTCTGGCACTCTTAAAGATGATTAATAGTATGCCAGATATACGATTACATAAAAAAGCATAAAATACATAAGAATAAATTTACCCAAGGAAGTGAAAGATCTGTACAGTGAAAACTATACGACAGTGATGAAAGAAATTGAAGAAGACACAAATAAATGGAAAGATATTCCATGCTCACTGATTAGAAAAATTAATATTGTTAAAATGTCCATACTACCCAAAGTGATCTACAGATTCAGTGCAATCCCTTTCAAACCTCCAATAGTATTTTTCACAGAAACAGAACAAACAATCCTAAAATGTCTACGGAACCACAAAAGACCCCAAATAGCCAAAGCAATCTTGGAGGAAAAAAAAGAACAAAGCTGGAGGCATCACACTTCATGGTTTCAAACTATATTACAAAACTACAGTAATCAAAACAGTATGATAATTGTATATCAACTATACTTCAATTAAAAAAAAAACAGCATGGTACGAACATAAAAACAGACATGTAGATCAAGGAACAGAATAGCAAGCCCAGAAATCAACCCAAGCAAATATGGTCAATTAATTTATGACAAAGGAGCCACGTATATACAGTGGTGAAAAGACAGTCTCTTCAATAAATGATGTTGGGAAAACTGGACAGCCACATGCAAAAGAATGAACTGGACCCCTATTTTACACCATACACAAAAATCAACTAAAAATGGATTAAAGACTTAACATTTAATACCTGAAACTGTAAAACTCCTAAAAGAAAACATATAGAATAAGCTCCTTGACATCAGTCTTGGCAATAATTTTTTTTGGATTTGACACCAAAAAACAAAGGCAATAAAAGCAAAAATGAACAAGTGGGACAATATCAAACTAAAAAGCTTCTACACAGTGAAAGAAACCATCAGCAAAATGAAGAGGCAACCTATCAAAATGGAGAAGACACTTCCAAATCACATATCTAATAAGGGGTTAATATCTAAAAAAAAGGGCCTCCCTGGTGGCGCAAGTGGTTGGGAGTCCGCCTGCCGATGCAGGGGATACGGGTTCGTGCCCCGGTCTGGGAGGATCCCATATGCCGCGGAGCGGCTGGGCCCGTGAGCCATGGCCGCTGAGCCTGCACGTCCGGAGCCTGCGCGTCCGGAGCCTGTGCTCCGCAACGGGGGAGGCCACAACAGTGAGAGGCCCGCATACCGCAAAAAAAAAAAAAAAAAAAAAAAAAAAAAAAATCTAAAAAAAAAAATATATATATATACATATACATATATATATATATAAAACAACCTCATACAACTAAATAGGCAAAAAACCAAACAACTGGATTAAAAAATGGGCAGAGGAACTGAACAAACATCTTCCCAAACAAGACATCCAAATGGCCAACAAGTACATAAAAAGATGTTCAACATCACCCATCATCATGGAAATGCGAATCAAAACCAAAATGATATCACTTTGCATATATTCGAATGGCTGTCATCAAAAGACAAGAAATAACAAATATTGGGGAGGATGTGGTGAAAAGGGAACCCCAGTGCATTCTTAGTGGGGATGTAAATTGGTGCAGCCACTATGGAAACAGCATGGAGGTTCCTCAAGAAATTAAAGTTTAACTCCCGTATGATCCAGCAACCTCACTTCTGGGTATATATCCAAAGCAAGAGAGATCTGCACTCCAATGTTTATTGCAGCATATTCTTAACAGCCAAGATATGAAAACAAGTGTCCATCAATGGATGAGTGGATAAAAATCTCACACACACACACACACAAACACACACACACACAAATACACACACACACAAAATGAAGTATTATTCAGCCATGAGAAAGAAGGAAACCCTGCCATTTGGGACAACATGGATGGACCATGAAGGCATTATGCTAAGTGAAATAAGCCAGGCAGAAAAGACAAATACTGCATGGAATCATTTATATGAGGAATCTAAATAAAAAGCCAAATTCACAGAAAAAAATAAAATTGTCCAAGAAGATAATTATATATAACTGCATTAAATAATTCATATAATATCAAGTGAAAATGCAGAATACTGTATATGCGTAATATGGTACCAACTAGCCTTGTCTTTTTTAAAATGAATTATACAGGTGCACAGAGAAGACTGAAAGAGATCAACAAAATATCAAGTGTCCTCCCTGGGTGTTGAAATTATAAAAACTGCAATTTTTCTAAATTTTATAAAATTTCCACAACCTAACACACATAATTTCTGTATTTTTTTCCAAAAGTTAAGTGCCTTTTGGACACAATGTGAAATCACCACATGAGAAGAAGAGAGAAATTAACATTTCTTTCTCATCTAATCTGTAGCCAAAGGCAGATCCAGATTTTGTGGGGTTCAGGATCATATATAAATTATGGGGGAGCCTTCCTTAAGGAAAATACAAATTAATTCAAAATTGCTATTGCTGCTGCAAAAGAACCTAGGAAGGGTCCATGAAATTAGGTGCATTAAACTTCGTTAGTTTCATGATAAATCTTCTAAACCAGTAGCAGACATTATGATCAGCAAATATATATAATCAGCAAATTCATCTAACTTGAATTTCTATAGAGATTAAAAAAAGATCACTGTTCACACACATAGGCTCAAAGAAATTTCAAAATTCATTCAGGTCCCCACATAGTGAAGTGGCAATCTGCCTCCTAAGCCAGTGTTGGTCAAACTGCCTCACCCTCCAGGTCTCATGAGCACTTCATGTTAGATCTTCTAATTAGATTTAAATACAGTAGGTGCTCCGTATCCTTGGGTTCTTCATTCAACCACTGAGGATTCAACCAGCCATGGATCAAAAATATACAGAAAAGATTCCAGAAAGTTCCAAAAAGCAAAACTTGAATTTGCCAAGCAGCCTCCAACTACTTACACAGCATTTACAATGAATTAGGTATTATAAGTAATCTAGAGATGATTTAAAGTATAGTGGGAGGGATATGTGTAGGTTATATGTAAATACTATACTGTTTTATATAAGGGACTTGAGCATCCCTGGGTTTTGGTATCCTCCAGGGTCCTGAAACCAATCCCTCGTGGATACCAAGGGACGACTGTGTGTCATCTCCGAGAGCAGTTTGTACTTCCTCCTTCAGAGCCTCATGCTTCATAAAAAGTTACTTGTTCAATTATTATCATCCTGATGATTACTGCAGCACCTAGCTCTGTAGTAGTAGGTGCTCAATAAATCCTTATTGAGTGAATACATTTTTTAATAATCAGAATAAGTGAAAACAAGAAATCTCAAACAGCTTTGAAAATGTCAATCTGGAATCTACAAAAAATCCCCTTGACCCAAAAATTTTTATCAATGGGTAACCACAGATTTCTCTGGAAGATATCTAGAACAAAATTTCTTTAAATGCAGGAGACATTTTCACATTGTCATGTTAATTTAGTTAAAGAAAGAGAAACAGTTTGGGGTTGTCTTATGGGCGTGTGGCAAATACAAGGTAATGACTGATAGTGGGCATATAAGCAAAGGCAAAAGAAATCAGAAAAACCGTGAATGACTCAAAAAAGGCTACTCTGTCAGAGTTACTTCTGCTTCACTGCCCTTGTATGATGTTAAATATGTTAAACGTGTATTAGGCTAAATATGCCCTGGTGTTACAGTAGTGAATACGCTACATTACATGGTAAGAAGGACCTGCCATTGTAATTAAAGTTATTAATTGGCTGACTTTAAAATAGGGAGATGAAACTCACTACCTGTCACTGGTTCGGCACTTTCTCTGCATGCCATATGGTATCCTGCACCCCTAAAGGAGGTAACACACTCTGAAGGATGAGCTTATATGGGGAAGGTGACCTCCAGAGCATTGTGACCCTTGCCCAGAAGTTCAGGAGTGATCAATGGCAGGATTTGTTTGGCTTTGTTTAGCTGAAATTTATCCAATAATGGTACTGAAAACATCTGCTTTTTTTGAGGCAAGTATGAATGTAATAAAATAAGTGCTTTATTGCAGATGAAGAACCATGTGGAGACATGAGAAAAGAAACTTGTAAGGAATAACTCTTACAGCCACAGTCAAACTCTTGAGATTCAAGTAGGCCAGCTCCAGAGCACTGCAGTCCTGGGCCTTTAGACATGGACTTTCCTTGAGAATGCAGGTCACTTTTGCCTTGTTTTTACATGACTTTGGGGTTAAAATCTTTTCTTGCTCAATAATGCAAATCAGTGCCTAATATTGTGCTAGTCATACGGTATACTCAATAAATACTTGTTGAACAACAAAAAAAGGGGGCAGGGGGAAACGATCCTGGGTGGGCCCAATGTAATCACAAGCCCTTAAAAGCTACAAGCTGTTCACTGGCTTCCAAATGAAGTTAGAATAAATTTCAAATTCCTTAACTCGGTTTACAAGACTCTGTATAAACTACCTCCTGCTCCCATTCCCACCCTCCTCCCTAACTCCCCCTTTCTTCCCTCTCTCTAATGCCTTTGTACTGCCTTTCTTTCAGCTTCAAGAACTCTGTTCCCAAATCCTCAAATGACTGCTCTATTGTATCATTCAGCTTTGGCATAAATGTCTCGTCTTCAAAGAGACCTTCCATGACCATCGAATCAACACTGGTACTGTCCTTATATTTCTATCACATCATACTGTTTTCTCCTCAAATCATTTAAGATCTAAAAGGTTCTACCTATGTATCTGTTTGTTTAATTTTCTGTCTCCCTCATCATCGTTTCCCAAACTAGAACACAAATGCCATGAGGACAGGAACCTATATTCTCATGCACTGCTGTTTCCTTCACACCTAGAAGAGTGCCTGGTGCACAGTAAGCATTCATTAACACTGTTGAATGCATGAATGTAGATGATATAAAGACGAATAAGACATCAACTTACAATCTGATAGGGGATCTAAAATGTGCACAAGAAAAGTTTTAATACAAGGCAACATGTATATCAAAGGATGAGAGATTAGATAATTTCTGGCCAGGTAATCAAGAAAGATTTCAGAGAGAAAGCAGCAAAAGAACTAGCCTTCAAAGATGTTTAGGAATTTTTTAGGACAGAGATTTAGATTTTGTCCGTTAGGTTAAAAATTTTAGATATCTTATAGGCAATGAAAAATATAAACATTTCAAATAAGGAAGGATACATGATTACGGCAAGATCTATAAAAATTTACAGAACTAGTTGCTAGTTCCTACTCAAAAGAAGAAATAATCAGAAGTTATAATGCATACTATTACTAATTTATAGTTAAATTTAATGGTCAAAGGCTTTTTCAATTGGAAAGTATAATAGCAGGAAAAAAACACAAAATTTTACACTCTATGAGAAATTTAATTTGTTTTATTTGGTCTTATTTTGGCAATTTTGACTACACACTTACTTATTAATTTATGTTGTTAATAAGACAAAAAACTCGAAATCACCTTTGGCAACCATTTTGCCCAATTAACAAATATTCAAACATTTCCGTGTAAGTAAAGAAAATTTTTTTTCTAAATTCTTAACACGCCCTAATCTGATAAAGTTCCAGTTTCTGGTCAACCAATGTTTTAAGCTACCCTTCCCCTTGGCGGGGGAAAAAATCTGATTTTTTGAAAACTAAATGTTTAAAGCAGAATTTTATGCTTGCCCGTGTGTGTGTTTTAAGTATGTCTTGTTTAATGTTTTTAGTTTGATCTTTACTGAAAACCCAAAGCAGCTGTAAGACTGCTCCCAAAGGTACAATTTACAATACAAACTTATAAACCCTATTCATAAAGATAACATTTTAACATTAAAGACTTCAGTGACTTAAGTCACCAAAACAGCACCAAATGTTTACGGTATCACTGTGAATTCAAGAAAAAGGAGCACACAGAATGAGTTTTTTTAAAAATAGTCTTTCTCCCAAAATATAATTAAAACTCCCATCATTTTAACATTTAAAATATCACAAAATACTTAGATTACTTGACAAATCATTTATCAATTTATAACACACAAATTACCCCTTGAAATACATTAGAATTAATAACAAAAAATCCAATTTTTAAATTGACGTTAAAAACAATTTGGTGTATATGAAAGAATAAATTTATGGCCTAGTAATGGTGTGTATTTATTAGAAACTTAAACCAAATCCTTGGGTTAAGACTTTTATCCTTACACAATATCCCCAAATTCTTACCCCGAATAACAAAGCAATGACTTTTTCAATACCTTATATACCAAATGAAGATGGTATTGCCTAATTCTATAATACCGTTTCCTTCCTTTTTGAATAGCTTCTCTCCTTCTTGCTTTATGCTGAATTTTAATATATAAGGCACAGTACAGACTATAAAATTATTTCACTTCTGGATATCTGAAGATAAAGGTTTGCTATTATAGGCTTAAAAATCCAAATGTCTTATTAAGTAAAATGAAAAAACAAAATCTACCTAGCATTACTGGACTGTGACAATCAAATCAGAAACCTCTGGGTGACTTGGACTACCCACAATAGTATCTAATATATAGATTCATGTTAAAGATTAAGAGAATGAGTCACCTCATAAGAGTTCAACATGAACACTTAACATTATGTTCTAAGAGGGAAGAGAGAAAGAAAAATCAAGACAAACTAATAAATTTAATTCCTTTTTTCAATATAGATTGTTTTTAAAACTAAACTTCATATTTACTTTGTTAAGTCTTTAGAAAAACGTGCTTTGCCAAGTTCTCTAAGATTAGGTAGAATTAGTTGAACTGTCACATAGCTTTTATAGAAGCAAAAAGTAAGATTTCTTAAGAACTGGACTAAATTTCATTTCACATTCAAATACCTTCCTCAACAGACACCAGCAGTCAATAAGTACCTTGATTCTCAAACCAGTCTGTACTTGATACAATATGAAAAAGGCATTTTCTTATTCTGTTCCCAAAGAAGGTCTGCTATTTAATTCAAACTAATAGTTAGATCTGCTCCATTAAAACACTTGGAACTTTCATAGAAAAGGTATTTTTGATACTTGTTCTTTTACAATAGAGAATGCAAAGTTCTTAAAAAAAAAAGTCTCTTGTGAAGTGATAAGACAACTCTGACCAACTCCAAAATCTTAATAAAAAAATCTCAGTTCCCAAAGTTTCAGTCTCTGAAGCATACTTCCTATCCCTCTAGTTTATGCTACCATCTCCAAATACAACATTCTTTTACCTCACTGGCTTCTTCAATCCAATGTTCTCATCAATTTTCTTTATTTTATTTTTTTCTGCTTTATAACAAATTTAATCAGTTATACATATACATATGTTCCCATATCCCCTCCCTTTTGCATCTCCCTCCCACCCTCCCTATCCCACCCCTCCAGGCGGTCACAAAGCACCGAGCTGATCTCCCTGTGCTATGCGGCTGCTTCTGTTCTCATCAATTTTCACTATCACTTTCATCTTTACTTTCTTCTTTAGACCCAACAATAGCCATTCCCTTTCACTCAAACCCCTATTCTTCTGTCCCTCTATTATATTTACCTGGTAAAACCCCAAATCTGGTTGAACTGAATGCACTATTCCACTTTTGCATGCCTTCATCAGGGCAGGTGTGTGTGTGTGTGTGTGTGTGTGTGTGTGTGTGTGTGTGTGTGTGTGTGTGTGTGTGTGTTGGGGAGAGTGGGGGTGGGGGAATGATCAGATAATAGGGGCTGGCTGGTTTCACTTTAAATTCACAACTATAAACATGGAAGAATATTTAACACCGCCTGGCAGGCCTACTGTGTTTCCTATAAAGTCTGCTTTCTCACTACTTGAGTTAACTTCTTTACACCTTTTTTCTCTCCTCAAACCTGTAACATCTATTTTCCTACCTATGCCACTCTCAGTTGAAGACCTACTTCATTCCATTAAAGAGAAATTCCCTCATATTTCCCTACCATGCCTACACTGCTTCTCTCCTATTAAAATAGAAAAAGCATCCCTGCTCCTATCAAAGACCAATACCTTACTTGGGCAATGGAGTCCAGCTAATCAAGAAAACCTTTGATTAGCCCCTCTCTCTCCTGTATAATCAGTTTCTCCTTCTCAACTGGATCATTATCATGAACACACAAACATGCTCTAATATTACTCATCTTTACAAATTCCTCTCCTGACCTTAGCTCCCCTCCACGCACCCCCTCCACTAGATATGACAATTTCTTTGTTCCATTCACAGCCAAACCTCTTGATCTAGTGGTCTTCATTTTCTGTCTCTATTTTCTCACCTCTAATTCACTCTTTAACCCACCCGAATCCTCAACAATCTCCTGAAGCTCAAATCAAGGTCACCAATGACCACCATGTGGCCAAATTCCATTGCCCTCATCTTAGTACAATAACCTCTCAGTAACATTAGACCAAGCAGATCACTCTTTTCTACCTGAAGCAGATGTCTTCTCTTGGGCTCTAGTGACAGATTCTCCTGGTTTTCCTCCTCCCTCTAATTTCCTTTATTGGATCTGTCTCTTCACTAGTCTTCTAAAACATGAGTGCCTCAGGGCTTGTACCAGGACTGCTTTCTCTCTTCACTGTTTTCTCACCTACTCCCAACGCTTTTAACCATCATCTATATGATGTTAAATCTCAAATTTGTATCTCCATCCTAACCCCCTTCTGTGAATATCCAACTATCTATTTGATTTCACTTTGATATTTGAGACATTTAAACTAAACAGATACTTGATCCACAAATCTTCCTGTCCTCTCCCTACGAGACTTAAATCTTCAAATTCTTACTCCTCTAAAGATTTCTCTCAAAAACAACACAAAGGGCAATTTTTTATTACCTTACAGTGGCAGCCTTATTCTTCCATACTATTCCAGCAGCGTAAGTATGCCAGCACCTAAAATCTCTGAAGACTACAGTCAGAATTCATTACTTTGTGAATGAAAGATGCCCTATTATCCAGTCAGGTTTCTGAATGACACCTGGATCCAATGGCTAGATTAAAGCAGTAACATCAATAGAAGGTAGTGAAGATTTCAGCACTGTGTTAAAGCTCGAGGATGTATCCTACAATTTCTAAGAGAAAGCCAGAATTAGTATCTAAAGATATTCCCAGATTATGTGAGTTTTGTTCTTATCAGGCATCGAACATAATAAAAAATAAATCACTGTGAAAAGCTTGGCAGTCAAACAGGCATTTTCCTGAGCAGTGCATAAATAATAGAAAGGTGTGCAGCATTCTAAAAACCTTACTTTTTTTGCATAAATTCACCTTGAGATTACCATAAACACCAAATATAAGATTGCTGATCCAATACTTATTTAAATGGGGGGTGGGGCTATGGTTGGGAAGTACCACAGCCACTTTCCAAGATTATCCCTAATGATCTGTAAATTCTGCTATTCAAGCCTTTGTACAGTGCTCTCCCATGCTGAATAGAGCTGACGCGTGTGACCAGTAAACTACTGCAGAAGTGTGTGACCTCTGAGGCTAGGTCATAAAAGACATTGTATCTTCTACCTTGGTCTCCTGAATTGCTTACTCTGGAGCCAGCCTCTGTGTTATAAGGATACTCAGGTAACCTTATGGAAAGGCCAACATGGGCCCCAAACCACTAACAACTTGCCAGCCAAATGAGTGAGTGAGTGACCTGAGAAGCAGATCCTCTAGCCCCAGTCAACATTTGTTGCTCATGTAGACAGGGAATAAGCAAAACACACAGATTCTCTCACCTTACTGTAACCCACAATGGAAATTCCTCACAACCACCTTCTTGGGTAGCTAGCAAATGAGCCATCCTAGTCAGATTTCTCCGAATTATCTTCAATCATGGGGCTGTTTTTGTTAAACTCCAAACCAGTAGGATTTCCACACTGAAGTACTGGATAATCAGATTTAAGTAGAAAGCTTTTTATCCTCTTCCAGTATCTGCTTTGTAATTTTTGAAGTGAAAAACTGTTCTGGAGCTTGAATGAGTTATCATTATAATTTAAAATTCTTAAGTATGTCATGTTCCAGAATGCTACTTTTTGATGAAAGCACAAATTAGACTTTACCACAATAATATATATTTGCCCTTCTAAAGAATATCCAACAGCTATGTTTGTGAGATTTGGGTTTCTGTGGACTGTAGTTTGAAAAGCTAAACAAGAAACTGGTAACAGCAATTGCCTCTGTGCAGGGGATGTGTGCAACTAAGGAACAAGGGTAGGAAATTTATTTTCATTTCATTTTCTCTTGTACTTTTTGAAATGTATACTACATGCATGTAACATCTGCTCAAGGATATAAATTTTAAAGTCTCTTTTCCTGACAAAGCTACATTTTTTAATGTTTAAAATAAGAGAAACCGAAAACAACTTCAGTACTTACTCAAAATCATGCTCATTACTTTTTTTTTTTTTTTGCGGTACATGGGTCTCTCACTGCTGTGGCCTCTCCCGTTGCGGAGCACAGGCTCCGGACGCGCGGGCTCAGCGGCCATGGGTCACGGGCCCAGCCGCTCCGTGGCATGTGGGATCTTCCCAGACTGGGGCACGAACCCGTGTTCCCTGTATCGGCAGGTGGACTCTCAACCACTACACCACCAGGGAAGCCCCATGCTCATTACTTTTTAAAGTGTACCAAGTAAGACATTACCTCAGTATCTTACTAGTGCCTACATTTAGGTTTGAGGCCAAGAAGCACGTTACATGTTACAACTCTGGAAACAACCAGGAAGAGATGATAAGAAACAATCTGGCTTTAATAACATAAAAGAGAAATATGATTTTTAAAACTGTGTACGTAGATCTGCCTTAGAAAAGTTATGACAGTTGTTCCCTATATCACTTCAGAAAAATATTTGAAAAAAAGCATAGTTAAAACGTTGTGGGCTTCCCTGGTGGCGCAGTGGTTGAGAGTCCGCCTGCCAATGCAGGGGTGACAGGTTCGTGCCCCGGTCTGGGAGGATCCCACATGCCGCGGAGCGGCTGGGCCCGTGAGCCATGGCCACTGAGCCTGCGCGTCTGGAGCCTGTGCTCTGCAGCGGGAGAGGCCACAACAGTGAGAGGCCCACGTACAGCAAAAAAAAAAAAAAAAAGAAAGAAAGAAAAAAAAACATTGGGGCTTCCCTGGTGGCACAGTGGTTAAGAATCCACCTGCCAATGAAGGGGACACGGGTTTGAGGCCTGGGCTGGGAAGATCCCACATGCCACGGAGCAACTAAGCCCATGAGCCACAACTACTGAAGCCCACGCGCCTAGAGCCCGTGCTCCGCAACAAGAGAAGCCACCACAACGCAAAGCCTGGGCACAGCAATGAAGAGTAGCCCCTGCACTGCAATGAAGAGTAGCCCCAGCTCGCCACAACTAGAGAAAGCACGTGCGCAGCAACGAAGACCCAACGCAGCCTAAACAAACAAACAAACAAACAAACGTAGTATGTCCTCATTTCGTGGATGAAAAAGCTAAATCACAGGAAGGTCAAGTGATTTGTCCTGATCTAATTAAAGGCCGAGCCAGACTTGAATCCAGGTTTCATTTTCCACTGAAAAAAAGTAAATTACTTTTGATTTAGAAACCTAAATATATTTACTTTTAACAAAGAGATGTCTTCCTGTGCCACTGGTTGGTCCTTAATTTCAATAAAAAATGGATAAATATAATGAGACATAAGTGTCAGATATGAAGAAAACTGTGTAAAATACCCCAAACTTAAATTAAATGATGAATATAGATAACCTAAGTAATAAAACCAGAAGCCTCCACTACTAGGTTTACAGAGTGCCTTACGCAACTTCATTAAGAACCAATTAAAAGCCAAATAAAAGATTTTAATTTGCAACTCAGCAATGGTGAGACAGATTAGCACAGAATTTTAAAAAATTACATACAATAATCTACTTTTTTCAGGAATATAGTAAAACAGTATACCAAACACTGCTTACAGAAGATGAGAAGAACTCTTTTCCCCATTCAGCTATTCTTTTCAATTCCTTACGAAAACTGTCATGGTTCAAGTCCAGTCCTCAAGGTCTTAATAATAATATTTAATTAGCTGATTGTTATCAGAATTGAGATTAAAAACTTTTTGTCAAAGACCTAAGTGTACACTAAATGAAGAATCTCATTAGTCCAATATAACTAATAGGAAATCATAGCATGTGGCAACTCATCATAAAATATCATTAAGTTGTGGGAAAAAAATTCTACCAATATGTACTTCCAACAGATAGAATGTAAATTCTTCTATAAAAGTGAAGCAAAGCTGGATTTTAAAGCTGGCATAACACATTATATTGGTACAACAGAACTGATTTTTCTCCCACATGGCTTTTGGTTTTTGAGTAAGCATTAAATTTCTGTGAAAATTCAAACTTAGTTTTAACTGAGACCCAACTCAGTAATTCATTAGAATAATGTGATATGAGTGAACACATAACTGAGCGCTAAATGAGCACATAATTAAAATACATTTGTATATTTTGTCCAGTGTGACATTTTTCCAACCAGAGTTTATTTTCTTAACTGATAGCTAATATCATCTTTCAGTGATACTAATATGTAACTTGATGTTTGTTAGAGAAGGCAGAGGAAAAACTCTTGTGTTAGAACTCGAAAGCCATACAAGAAATGCCATTGAAATATTAGAAAAGATATCAGCATCTCTGAAATGAAACTAGAGCAAAGACAGAAGAAATGAAAGAATGACTACAGTGAGAAAATGCCCTAGGCCTAATTAAAGAGGTACTAAAATCAGGCTCTAATGAACATGGATGAATACAACAGGGAAAATGTGTGGCAAGCATTGTACATTTTGGAAACAAGTTATTTAACAATAACTAAATATGCTAAATGTGTTATCATAGTAGAACAGTGTCATTCATCCATTGTCTTAAGTACTTACTCTAACATAAGAGTTGCTTTACAGGTGATATTATTGAAGTAAAAATCTCCAGAAAATATATGTAAGAGTCCAACTCAGGAACAGCACAGACATTAACAAATGCTGAGACTGAATACCTAGACAGACACACCTGAGTTTAGTCACAGACAGCAAACTTTACAAAATTAAACACTAGACTCACGAATTGAGTTTAGGAAGTATAAAATTAATTGCATTTGCAATAATCATGTGGCTAATCAAGATGCATTAGTATCTTATCAGATCTTAATAGTTACAGATAAATCATCATCTTATCTATGTCTGGTATAGCTAATGGAATCATCTGGTTGAAAAGAACCTCAAGAAACTATGATGAGGAAGAGATCTGGGTATCAGTTCAGTGTAACTTTAGGCAAATCAAGTCACCCAGACTACCTCGGGCCTCTGTTTTCACATATTTAAAAAGGGAAAGATGTGGGAAAAGGGCACACATGAGAGAAGTGATTCCTAAAATTCTCTGTCACCTCATTTCACCCTTCAGTTTTCTGAAGGGAAGTAAGCAAACCAAAAACAACCACTGTTTAAATCTAACATAGCAGGGAAGTGAAGGAACTATAATTAACAAGAATCTTCAACTTATTTTCTTTTAGCAGAGAGAAAAAAAGAATCAAGTAAACAAATACAAGAAGTCTAGGTTTCCTTAAAAGAGAACTGCTTTTGTATTTTGTTGATGCACCAATGTAATCACAAAGTGATGGATGGCATTTCATACTAAGCGCTGTGATTAACATCAAAAGTGTCTTTAAAATAAAAATATATTGGTATGTTATACTAAATTTTCAACATCCTTGCAACCACAGAAGCAAGTCAATTTATGTAAAGACTAATTTAGTTTGCCTAGTGTGATATCTAACCTGTGTGTTTAACCTATTTAATAGATTTAATCTCAGAAATCAAATGCAAATTGTACCTATAACTTTGTTGTTGTTGTTGTTGCGGTACGCGGGCCTCTCACTGTTTTGTCCTCTCCCGTTGCGGAGCACAGGCTCCGGACGCGCAGGCTCAGCGGCCATGGCTTATGGGCCCAGCCGCTCCGCGGCGTGTGGGATCCTCCCGGACCGGGGCACAAACCCGTGTCCCCTGCATCGGCAGGCGGACCCTCAACCACTGCACCACCAGGGAAGCCCCTGTACCTATAATATTTTAAATAGATGTGAGTAAAAAGATTAAAAAGTTATATTCTGTCCCTGAGGTATACCAAAAAATATTTTAAAAAATAAAAATAAAACATGACATATAGAGAGCTGTTGCATTAATTATTAGAAATGCACCCCACTTCCAAAAGAAATACTAAAGGACAAATTTGTTTGCAGTCCCTCCTCAGTTCAGAGCATTCTCCCTGCCTCTTCACACATCTCCACTTCAAAAATGTTCACTTTGTATTCTCTTTGCTCACACAAAGGACAATTCCTACCCCAAAGCACTACCCACATACTACAAGTATTTCTGACTTCTCCCATCAAATAAAATACCGTCTGCCTCCTTCCTCTGGAGCTTTGCAAAGTAATAAGAACTGAAGATTACTGCAACACATGTTAAAGTATTAAAAGGCAACCATACCTGAACGTCCACCTTTCCCAGGTATCTCATTTGTACCACAAAATGTGCCTTAAAACAAAGGAATGACTAACATAGAAATGTCAAGTTCTCCTTGAACAGTTAGTCAAAGAAATAGTTGGACTTCCACTTGTAAAAGTAGCAAACTACACAATTCGGACCAACTGTCCTTCTGAAGTCAACTTAAAAAGTTAGACAAAATATTAAAATAATCTTAAAACCATCAAATAACTACCAACATAGTAAGGAATGAATCACTAGTTCAAATTTACCAGAAGTCAAAACTCAGAAAGGTAAGCTCAGCTTTTGTGTGTGTGTGTGTGTCTATTACTTTTTTTGAATTTCTGAATTTTATTTTATTTTTTATATAGCAGGTTCTTATTAGTTATCTATTTTATACATATTAGTGTATACATGTCTATCCCAATCTCCCAATTCATCACACCACCACCTCCCCCCCATCATCACTTTCTCCACTTGGGTCCATACATTTGTTCTCTACAGGTAAGCTCAGCTTTTGCCTTCTGTGGGTTTGCCAATAAAAAAGTATTTAAGGGCTTCCCTGGTGGCGCAGTGGTTGAGAGTCCGCCTGCCGATGCAGGGGACACGGCTTCGTGCCCCGGTCCGGGAATATCCCACATGCCGTGGGGCGGCTGGGCCCGTGAGCCATGGCTGCTGAGCCTGTGCTCCACAACAGGAGAGGCCACAACAGTGAGAGGCCCGCGTACCGCAAAAAAAAAAAAAAAAAAAAGTATTTAAGAGGCTGAGCTTTATAATTTGTTGCCTGCCTTGCAGGACTGGGGGACAAAAGTTAGAGTCTGGGACCCACTGAAGGTAAGGACAGTAATAAAAATGCCCTTGTCTTTGGGCTGGGACTCCAAAGGGATGCACCCTAAGAAGAGTAACAAAGAACCAGATGGTGGTCCAGAAAAGGTAAACATTTGAAATTGGATTAAGATGGTATCATATTCTTCGCAATAGCAAATGAAAATCTTCTCTAGAGAAAAATTCACTTCATTTTATACATCAAATTGTTTCTACAACAGACAACAGAATCAAACCCACAGAAACTTAACAATATTGGAATCATAAGACACACACTGAAAAATAACTATGCTTACTACATTCAAGGGTATAGAAGTTGAGCTTAACTATTTTTGCTTGAAACTGAAAATTATAAAAAGTGACATGGTAGATTTGAAAAAGAACCAAATAAAAATTCTAGTACTGAAAAAGACACCAATCCACACATTCATGAAGCCCCAAGAATCCAATGCCTAATCACAGCATAACAGAACAACAGAAAACCAAAGATAAAGATAAAAATCTTAAAAGCATCCAAAGGAAAATGTCAGATTTTTTTTTAAGGAAAATGAGACACAAAGAGCTGAGGATTCAACAGCAATGAATGTGCTGAAATAAAGTAACCACCAACTTACCATGTACTGAAGTAGCTGCTAAACTAGAATTTTGTACCTAGCAAAAATATCCTTCAAGAATGAGGTAAAATAAAGACATTTCCAGGCAAACAGACTAAAGGAAATTCTAAAAAGTGTGTTTCACTGTCCTCAAAATCAAGGAAAATGGCCCTAAATGGAAGATCATAGGAAACGTAACAACATGGTAGACACATGCACTAACCTGAACTGAATATGGACGGTATAAAACAATAACAACAACAATAAGAAAGAGACTAAGAATGAATTAAAATGCACAACAATACTATATAAGTAGGGCTGCAAGTAAATATAATTAAAGTGTATCATCTGAGAAGAGGATAAAGGCATTGATTAACATTAGACTTTATAAAATGTATATTGTATTTCTTGAATAACTAGTAAAAGAAGAGAAAAAGAAGTCATAATTTCCAAATAATAAGAGGAAAAATGTAAAATGATAGAATAGCCACCCATCTAGATGGCAAGAAAGTAGAGAAAGAGGAACAATTAACAAATAGGGCAGACATAAAGTACATGATAAGATGGGAAATTTAAACCCAATCACATCACAGGAGACACATCTAAAACGTAATACAGAAAGACTGGAAGTAAAAGAATGGAAACAGATAAACCATGCAAACAATAATAAAAAGAAAGCTGGTACTGTTGTATCAATCCCAGACAAACTAGACCTTAATGCAAAAAGTACTTTCAGAATAAAAGAGAAATATTTCATAATGTTAAGTCACTAAGAAGATATAACCATTACACATTTCTATCCACCTACTAACACTGTCTGAAATATATAAAGCAAAACTTGAGAGAATACAAGGGGAAAAATCCACAGCGTAAATGGGATATTTTAACACACCCTTGTCTGTAACTAATACAAGCAAACAAAGGTCATTAATGATCCTGAAGATTTGAAATACGGGACTGAAAAGCATGACCTAATGGAAATATATAGAACACCAAATTCAATAACTGCAGAGAAAAAAAAGATAATATACTGGGCCATAGTGTAGTTCTCAAATTTTAAAGGCCTGAAGTCAGACCTCTGAAACACTGAAAGTGTTCTCTGATTACATTGTTATATTGTTAGAAATAAGGAACAAATTCAAAAATAATCAGAAAACCTCCATGTGTTCAGAAATTGAGAAATATAATACTTTCAACTTATCCAAAAGTCAAAGTAAACACCAATGAAAATTAGAAAACATTTTAAATGAATTATAAAAGTACTATATATTAAAATTTGAATAATAGAGCTAGCTAAAACAGTGCTTAGAGGGAAATGCTTAAGCCTTAAATGCATACATTTAAAAGGAATAAATGCTGAAAAATAGTGATCTACAAGAAGTTAGCAAAAGAACAAAAAAGTAAATCCCAAAAAAGTAGAAGGAAGGAAATAAAGAGCAGAAATCAATGCAATAGAGAATATATAATTTTTAACAAAGGATCAGCAAGATTCAAAATTTGATTCTTTTGAAAGACTACTAAATCTCCAGTGAGACTTATAAAGGAAAAAGAAAACGTACATATAGCCTATAGCAGACATGAGAAGGTAATGCTTTCCTGCAGTCATTAAAAGGATAATGATATTTATTATAAACAATTTTATGCCAGTAAATTTAAAAGTTTAGATGAAAAAGACAACCTCTTAGGGGGGAAATACCAAAATAATTAAGAAACAGAAAACCTGAATAGGCTTAAAAATGAGAAATCAAATTAGTAATTAAAAACCTTTCTGAGACTTCCCTGGTGGTGCAGTGGTTAAGAATCTGCCTGCCAATGCAGGGGACACAGGTTCGATCCCTGGGCTGGGAAGATCCCACATGCCACAGAGCAACTAAGCCTGTGCACCACAACTACTGAGCCTGCGCGCCACAACTACTGAGCCCACGTGCCACAACTACTGAAGTCCGTGCGCTCTATGGCCCGTGTGTTGCAACTACTGAGACTGTGTGCTGCAACTACTGAAGCCCGCATGCCTAGAGCCTGTGCTCCGCAACAAGAGAAGCCACTGCAATGAGAAGCCCACGTACTGCAATGAAGAGTAGCCCCCACTCACCGCAACTAGAGAAAGCCCGCACAAGCAATGAAGACCCAATGCAGCCAAAAATAAATTTAAAAAATATATTGGAAAAAAGAAAGCAAAAATGGTAAAATAAACATAAATCATATATTAAATAAAATAAATAAAAACCTTTCCACAAATTAAATTCCCAGCCCAGATAGCTTCTCTGCCAGATCCTTGCAAGAATTTAAAGAAAAAATAATTCTAGTCCTACACAAACTTTTCCAGAATAGAAAATGAGGGTCAGCTCATTTTACAAGGCTAGCATAATGTTGACTGTTGATTTCAAATCCTGACAAGGACAATATAGGTCACGTCACTCATGAACACTGATGCAAAACCATTAGCAAAACATTAACAAACTGAATCCAGAAATATGTAAAAAGAATAATATGGTAAAACCAAATTAGGTTTATCTCAGGAATCAGGTTAGGTTTAGCATTTTAAATAATATATAATTCAATATATTAACATAGTGAAGGAGAAAATTCATATGGCAATGAAAAGCTTCAACAGCAACAAAAAAAGCATTGAATTCAAACAAACAGAACAAAACACAAAATTCTTAGTAAACTAGGTATAGGAGCGAACTTCTTCAACATGATAAAGGTTTTCACAAAAACAAAACAAACATTCAGCAAACATACTTGGAGTGAAAGAGTAAAAGCTTTCTCTCTTTTTTTTTTTTTTTTGCGGTACGCGGGCCTCTCACTGCTGTGGCCTCTCCAGCTGCCGAGCACAGGCTCCAGACACGCAGACTCAGCTCAGCGGCCATGGCTCACGGGCCTAGCCGCTCTGCAGCATGTGGGATCCTCCCAGACCGGGGCACGAACCCGCGTCCCCTGCATCGGCAGGCGGACTCTCAACCACTGCACCACCAGGGAAGCCCCAAGCTTTCTCTTTTGAGATCAGGAACCAGAAGGGAGAGTAGCTCTGGGATGACGGCAGTGCTCTATTTCTTGACCAGAGTAATGACTTCATGTGTGTTTACAGTAACACATTAAGTTCTTCATGTTATGTTTTATGTAGACTTTGAAATATATGTTAAAGACAAAAAAGAAAGAAATACTTGGAGATGAACAAAAGGTTGACCTAGCCTATCACTCAAGCTCAGCAACTCTGTAGGTCCTAATTTTTTTCCCCGTTATGATTACTGTACTTTCAAACCACTTAACATTTATTGGGCCTATAAGACATTGTACAATTTGGCAATATGTATCATAAACTTTAAAAATGTTTAATTGGGGCCTCCCTGGTGGCGCAGTGGTTAAGAGTCCGCCTGCCGATGCAGGGGATACGGGTTCGTGCCCCGGTCTGGGAGGATCCCATATGCCGCGGAGCGGCTGGGCCCGTGAGCCATGGCCGCTGGGCCTGCGCATCCGGAGCCTGTGCTCCGCCACAGGAGAGGCCACAACAGTGCGAGGCCCGCATACCGCAAAAAAAAAAAGAAAAAAAAAAAAAAAGTTTAATTGAATAAGGACATGAAGCCTTATCCAGTAACTCCATCATCTATGAGCCTATCCTAAGGAAAAAGACCAAGATAAAAAAAAAAATCCATAATGCGTTAAGATGTTCATTGCCCATATGATAATAAAATAGAGAACAACTAAATAACCAACTACAGGAAATAGTTAAGAAAAATAATTTTTATAATGGGATTATTATACAGTCAATAAAAATAAGATTTACAGGGCTTCCTTGGTGGCGCAGTGGTTGAGAGTTCGCCTGCCGATGCATGGGACACGGGTTCGAGCCCTGGTCCAGGAAGATCCCACATGCCGCGGGGCAAATGGGCCTGTGCACAACTGCTGAGCCTGTGCTCTAGAGCCTGCGAGCCACAACTACTGAGGCCCATGTGCCTAGAACCCGTGCTCTGCAATAAGAGAAGCCACCACAATGAGAAGCCTGCGCACCGTGACAAAGAGTAGCCCCTGCTCACCGCAACTAGAGAAAACCCGCGCGCAGCAACAAAGACACAACACAGACAAAAAAAAAAGAACTGAAGAAAATAATCACAAATCTAAAGTATCCTAAATATTTAAAAAAGTTACTTTAAAATATAACTTTAATATTTCAGTTTTTATCTCAGTATGATTTTATTCAGATAAATTATTTTCTAACATTTAAATTGTGTAGTCTATGATATGCTAATTACTTAGAACAGAGATAATTTCTAATTATTTAGTATTTAAAATATTATAACTTTAATTAGATCCCCAAAGATATATCATCTCCAATTTTCTTGCCAATAACATTCCCATAATTGTAAAACAGTTTGCTCCTTGACAGCTAAAGGAGAAAATGATCTACAAACAGGCTTCAGGTAGTTATTCCTATAAAAACAAAATAACTGTTAGTCTCTGAATATAAGACTGTTAATGGCTCCTCAGTTTCTTGAGCAGCCATTTTTCTACCTCAGTGTTGCCAACCCTGGTGTTTTCTGACCAGTTTTGAGAGATGTCGCAAGTAATTTGATATCAGTAATAAAGTATAACTGTTTTTAAAGCTTATCATTAGAAATAATAATAAATTGAAGCAAACATAAGGTTATCCCCATATGACTTACTATACTTTGCATCCTAGTATACTTTATTGAGAGAGAGAAAAAACTGTAAAGATAAAGCTTACATGTAGGGAATTCCACATTCACTTATTCAATGTTTACTAAGCATCTATTAGAGGCCAGAGAACTAGAGGCACTGTGCTAACAACTGAAATAGAGTTGAAAATCATTAGATCATAGGGTTAAATATAACTGGCATTTTAGCATTTAAAGCCTTGAACAGACTAACCCAATCCTACTTTTCACTACTCACCCAACACAAACTGTCTTCTTTAGTTCTCTGACTTTCTTTTAAAACACTGTAGACTTTGCCTGCTGCCATACCTCTGCTCAAGCTGTTCCCCAGCCTAAATGCTTTTTTGTTCATTCACCAGCACCTTAGACTGTTCACCACAAGCTAGGCACTATGCTTGGCATGATAGAAGAAAAAAGCCTTTTCTATCCTTTGTATCCTTTGAAGTCCAGGTCAAGTTCCACCTCTTTCTCAGAGATTTACTCACTACCCTCTCCATACTCGGGCTGCTATAACTATTATTGTCCAAAACAGTAGCTCTCAATCTTCTATATAAGAACCCATTTTTAGTACCAAAATGTTTCATGAATTCCATTCTCACTCCCCAGGTGATCTCATCTGGTCCCATGGCCCTAAATACCATCTATACACTGATAATTTCCAAATGTTTCCAAATGTTCCAAATGTTTATCTCTAGCATTGAATATATATACCTATTGAATGTCTCCAGTTGGTTTATGTAATAGGTATTTCAAACAAAGCCACATCCACAACAAATCTCCTGATTTAACTTTCCAAACCTGCTTCCCACCAACCCCTAACCCTTGCCCCATAGTCTCTATCTCAAGAAGATATACCATCTTTCAACCAGTTGCTCATGTCAAAAATTTTGGAGTCATCCTTTATTTCTCTTTCCCTCACACTCCACATCAATTCCATCAATGAATTCTCATTACTTTACTTTCTAAATATATCACAAATCTGACCACTTCTCTGGCCCTCCACCACGACAACCCTGCCCAAGCACCATATTTCCAACCTAGATTACTGTAAGATTTTCCTAACTGGTCTTCCTGCTTCCATTCTTGCCTCATACAATCAATTTTCTACACATAGCCAGAGTAAACCTCTCAAAAAACAAGTCAAACCTGGATATTCCCATGCTTAACACCCTTCAATGGTTTCCATCTCACGCAATAAAATCAAGTCTTCAAGTGACCTTCAAAACCCTACTTGATCTAACCTCTGTGTACCTGTCCTACCACCTCTTCCGCCACACTCCCCTTCTCTCTCTACTTCAGCCATACTAGCCTCCGTATTGTGCTTCCAACATGCCAAAGACACTTACTTCTATCTTAGAAGTCGCTGCTTCTTCTACCTGAACATTTTCCCCCAGATAGTTCCATGGCTTACTACACTTCATTCAGGTCTCTCAGCTCAGAGGGCTTCTCAAAAAGCCTTCCCTCACCAACCTAGCTGAAGTAGTATCCCATTACTTTTTATCCCCTGAAACCTGTTTTATTTTACTTCAAAGCCTATTAGCTACCTGATGTATGTGAGTGTGTGTGCGTGAGTGTGCACACATGTGTAATGTCTACTGTCTCCCTCACTAACATTTAAGCTCAAAGAAAGCATAGGCTCTGTTTTGTTTCCCACTGTTGTCACATTATGTGCAAACAGCAGGCTCTCAAAAATATTTGTTGAATGAATGAACGATGGTAATTGGTTTTATTTTTGTTGAGAAAATAATGACAAAACACTACTAGAATTCAGTAAGGCTTTCAAATGAATTCATACGCAATCACAAGAGCATGACACACATACTTTGGTGGTAGAAGGAGTACAATGTTCGTAATTCAAGGTTCAATAACAACTCCTGAAGGAATGGGGCCTTCTTGTTTTTCTCTGCCCCTTCCCATATCCTTCCTCCATCATTCATTAATTCTTTCCATAAATGGCTACTGTGTACCATTAAGCCAGAGAGTATTCTGGACATTAAGAATACAAAGATAAGTAAGACAAGGTAATTCATGAGACATAAAAATAATACCCATAGAGTATGACATGTAATAGAGATATATAAGTTGTAACATAACGGAGGAAGTAATCAACAAATACTTGCAAAATCAAATACAAAAGATATTCTTCACTTTACCTTATATATGAAATGATGGTATTAAGTCTGAAAATGTTACAGTAATTTGCTACCATGAGATAAGCTAGCTTGAGAATGAAATCAAAACAAGGGGAATGACAGAGCAGAACGAATCACAGAGAAACTGAGCCAAGTCCTTGATGATTTCAGGCTGGATGAAGCCCTAGCTGAAGTTCAATTACAAGATCTAATCATGCCTTTTATTGTTTAAGCAGTTTGAATTTGGTTTTCTGTCACTTGTAATATAAGTATACAGATGAATCTCAGTGAATTCTCTCAAAAACCAAAGCATTTGCTATTTCAGTGTATAGGGGTACTACTGGCATTTTGGAAGGGACAATTCTTGTTTTGTGGGCAAACATCATAGGACACTCAGTGTACCTGGTCTCTACCTGGTAATTGTCAGTAGGACCTCACAATCACTATGACAACCAAAAGTATCGCCATATATTTCCCACCTCCAAGGGGAACCACAAATCTATTCCCTAATAGTTGTTATATATATATCCATTTCTCATAGTGCATGCGTAAGTGTACTTAACAACAACCTTAAAAGAACTGGGATATACCACTCAAATATCCTAATTTTATATGATAATCTAATTTTAATCAGTCATCCATGACTAGCTTAATGATTGGCCAAAATCCCATGTATAGCTTATATCAACTCAGTGCTTTAAGTTTGCTAATACTATCTGAAAATTCTCATTTATTTAAGCTTACTTCTCCATACAGTACTATCAAGATACGTCACGGACATTGTTGGTTACCTTCCCTGTAGCCATTCACCTAATTTCCTTCTAGACTGAAATGTCAGATATTGGTTTTTCCAGCCCCCTTGCAACTAGGGCATAAGCATGCCAGGATGACATCTGATACAGGGCTTCAGTGAAGGGTTTACTTGCCTCATCAAGAGATGGGAGGGCAAACTTCCTCCTGTCTTTGGTGGCTATGTAAGAAAGTGATGCCTGGAGCAGAAAGAGCAACATGCAGCCATGAGAGGATAAACCTGAGCACAAAGGTCAGCAGCTATGGGTAAAGATTAAAAGCACTTGGATCCTTGATAACATCACTGTGCTGTTAAACTGACTCACCATGGAATCCTCCAACTCTGAACTTCTTTCTATGCGAGATACTGTTTACATCACTGTTAGTTCAGTATTACGTAACCTGGGGCCCAACTAATATAAGGTATGTTCAAGCTCTGATATCTGAATGAAAGTGGGACAAGAACCAAGATGACTACAAGGTTTCAAGACTGGGTGGCTGAGAGAAAGGTGGTTAGAAAAAGGAAATCAGGAGGAAAAGAAATATATATACCTTCACACATGCACATGGAAACACATTAGGTGAGGGTAGGTGGATGGAAATCAAATTGATTCAGTGTGGTATGAGGTAAGCTTACATTAGTACATCTAAGGTAGAGATATATATAGCAAGGGGTAGAAGGGAAGTAGAGTTACAGCACTGAGAAACACACACACAAAAATGATGACTTACATCATTTAAAAGAGGACATGATCACCAAAAGAACACAGTGAAAAGCAAAGAAACCCCTGAAAACGCTTGCTATCTCCCCATGATCCATTCCACCTTCCTCTCATTTTAGATGGGATTTATCCACTGATTAGGCCAATTAGAATAGGTCCATCCCTCTTGACAAAGCTATTGTGACAGACTTGGTTGGCACCATGATCTTCTCCATTTGTTCAATCAAAGTAAAGCTTAGGACTTTTGGGCAAAGGCTAGGAGAAGAGAAGACTTCTCTCTCTGAAAGTCAATGAAGAAGGGTTTAACACGAGCATTGCCGACACCTGTCTTTTTCTAGAAGGGAAGCCAGTCTGAGCATGAAGCCCAAACAGGAGGACAAAGTTTAGCGAAAAGCAGAAAAACAGAACCTCTGCCCTGATAACAAAGCTAAGTTTATGAACAAACTACTCTTTAAACCAATTCTACTTATGCACTGGCCAATTACCTGAGCTAATACATTTCTTTTGTTTTTAAGACCACTTTGCATCCTAACTGATGTAGGAAACAGCTATGTTTAGCGGGGAGAGCAAAATCAAGACAGTGCAGGAAACGCAAAGAAGTTTTCAGAGAAGTAAGAGAATCAGGAAGTACAATGCACAAGAACCAAGAAATCAGATCATTTTATTCCTATAGAATATATTTCAAAAATGGTCTAAGGAAACCAAGGATGACTGAGGAAAGGCCATTAGATTTGGTAATTAGACTGTCATAGGTGACTTAAAAAACCAGTGCTGAAATGGTAAAGGAAGTCAGAGTGTAAAGGAAAGAATAATTTATATTTTTAAGAACTCCATAATGTACCAAGCCCTTGGAAAGACATGTAACATGGGTTAAACTCCTTCTATTACAACTCTGTGAGGTAACTGTAACATTCTATTTTATAGATAAAGAATAGAGTCTCAGTAGTAACTTGCCCACAGACACACAGCCAGTAAATTGGTTTTAGCAGACTTCAAAACCAGATCTATGTGGCTTAAAAATCAATGTTCTTCCTACTATACCAGGCTCCTGGGATTAAAGAATAAAAATACAGTGGCACAACAGGCTCAAGATTCAGACGGGCCTCCTTGAATTGCACAGCACAGAGCACTGTATTTTGGCAGCCCTGTAAAAGGTATACATAAATATGTATATAGGTTACAGAGGGAGAGACTGAAAAAGGAGTGATATTGGACAATTATGGAGAAAGAAAGATGGAGAGGGATGATCGTGGACACATTTGGAGAAGGTTGCTCTTGAAAAAAAAGGAAGGACATTTCTTCTCTTGAGATATGAGTAAATAAGGAAATGATACCAAGATAGAAAAGACTGTACCTCAGATGGTTGAGATTTTTCTCAGGAAAGGAAGAGTTATTTGCTATAAAAACCTTCAGGAAATAAGACAAAAAGGAACACAATCAACACTAAAGATCCAGCAGATAAGCAGAACACTAATTGGTATGGAAGCAAACCAATATCCTCACATAACTGTCTCTTGTATCTTTCAGGATTTCTGGGGTCAAACTGACAAAGCTAGTGATTAGACTTGTTCAGGACAGGGGACTAGAAAGATAAACCTACAGAAAGTAAAGCATTCTAAAGCATCAATGACAGCTTGGTAAAAACTGATGACCATGGGATCCTAGTTACAAGGGGAGGCAAATGAGTTGCAGCAGTAGGCTAATGGGTTGAATGAATAGAGAGACAAAGAGGGGTGTTTTCCTAAAGAGAGGAAGAGGGGGAGAGAAAGAGAGAGAAAACAGGTTCTATTAAGAGTGGAAGAGTGATTGTTTGTGGCCAGAAAGGTCTCGACACAATGCCCAGGGTAGTGAGCCACTGACTGGGGCTCAGCAGTCCTACATCCTTTCAGCTTAAAGCACAAAACTAGAGACAACCAGCTCTAAAAACATGCAGTCCTTGGTTGTAGAAAAGTGAAGGCTAGCAACAAACAAATGAATTAATTAGCCCATACAGGAATCAAACATTAAACTACCTCCTCTCCTTTTAAAATGAACAATTCTAGCTCCAAAGTCAAAAGTCTACAATAAAGGGTAAGGCAGAGGTGTGTCATGAAGAATGAAAAGTAAACAAATCTTTCAAGCCAATTGTAACCCACCTGTTAAAGATTTCTAGTATAGAATTCAAATAGGGCAAGGATAGTTTGTGCTTTAATAACTTTGGAGAGCATCTAGCAGAGCTTCAACAAAATGATATCACTCAATTTAATGTTAATTTTAAAAGGTCCACCCATTTGCAATCTCAATGGATAAGCTGCCATTTATATTTATAACCTCATTTTTACCATTCTGGGGCTCTTGACACATTATCCAACTACAGGAAAAGATGGGAGAATCAGCCATAGCAACTTCCTCCCCTACCACTTCGATCCTGCAGTTTGCACTTATGAACTCTGGCAAGGTACCATGTTATTTAGGACTTCTTACACCAATAATTCTGACTTCTCTTGCCCCAATATTAAAGGAAGGAGAAATGAGACTGGCACAGGCTAAATTTAACAGAAAATATCAAGTACTATAAAGATTGTTAAGTAGTAGCAACAACTGAGAATCCAAGAAATTTGAGAAGTTTTGAGTTTAAAAAGCTTTTTCTCCATTTTAGTCCTTTCTAAATAAAACAAAGGGCTTGGACAGTACGGGATTCTAAGGCTTTAGTGGACAATGTAAGCTAACACTGAATAAAAGAATCACTTAAATCACCCTTTCTTGTACTATTACATTTCTTACATTCATAAAGCCTTTTTAGGAAACGAACACTTCCCAATTCTTTTCCTAGATCTAGAACACTTACGTCCCCCACCCAAAGTTTACAGACCAGATTTGCGATAGTGAGAAAAAGATTAATTTAGATGATCAATCATTTGCCGTCACCGGCACCATTCCTCAACTCTGCAGGAGTTCGATGGGTCAAGGAGTCAAACTCTCCCAAACCATCCCAGTCTCCTGGGGACTGGATTCCCCCAACAAGGTGAACAAAATCCACTGGCCTCTGGATAACAAGCTTTTTCTTTGTAACTCTGTAAGCCAGGCTATCGGCTAAGCTTCCCAGACAGTTAAAAACTTTTAAAGGAAGCAAGAAGATCGAAACCAGGAAGATGGGGAGGCGACTAAAACAGGAGGACGACCCACCCACCTAACGCGAAGGAGAGACCGCTTGCAGGGCTGACGCTTCACTAGGAGCCAGGAAAGGTGCGGAGGGCGTCAGGCGTCGCAACCCCCACCCACTGGGTGAGAACGGAGGACCTGCAAAGCCAGGGGCCAACTGGAGGCCTGAAAGAGGGCGCGGGGCGGGGAGGGGGTGGGACGTGGACACAAGGGAGCGGCAGAGTCCGGCTGAGCACCACTAGGGTCTAAGCAACGGCGGGGCAAAGCCGACAAAGGTTTGCCAAAGGAGGAGACGCCGAAGCTTGCAGCTTCACTCACCTGCCAGACGTTCGCCCCGAGGACAGAATAACGGACGCAGCCCCGGCGCTTCCTCTCCTGCCGGACACAGCCCCTGCCGCCGCCGGAGCTCCAGGACCCGAGAGGACAGGGTGGTACCGAAGCAGGCAACGCGGCGACCGGACCCGAGCCGAGGGAGGCGTACATAGGGGGCACCGGGGGGCTCGGGAAGGCAACTCTGTGCTTCGCCTTCCTTACCGGTAGCCAACAATGCTTCCCAGGAACAGCATTCTGCCAGCCTCAGCCCGCTGCTCCCGGGCCTTCACCCGCAGTACCCCTCCCCACCCCCCAGCAGCGGCCGGGTTTCCGGCGGCCACACCCCGCCCCCTCGCTACTTGGCCTCCGCCATCTTGTCGGAAGCGGGAAGAATGCAGTGCGCAGGCGTGCGCCGAGTTTGCCGGCGTCCCCTACCCTCGCGGAGAGGGAGCTAAATAATGCGCAGCCGTGTCGGCCGCTGCGCACGGCTGCTGTGTTCACCTTCGGCGTTGCTGTCTTCTGCCTTGCACGGATGCTGCCGGCTTCTCCTGAATTGTACTGCGGCCAGATTAATACACCCTTCTGCGCACCCCGCAGTCATTCTGCAAAAACCTATCTCGTGCCTAGTATGTGCCAGGTCCCAGGCTAGGCGCTGATGATAGATTAGTAGAACTCGGCTCCAGCGCTAAAGATGCTCATAATCTAGTGAAAAAGCGAACTTTTCTTCTAGTGAAAGAGAGAGTAATTTCCTAAATTCTTGTTTTGTAACTGCACACGACCTCCTCTCTCTTGACCCCGCAATTTTAATTCAAAACATACCTCTTCTAGGAAGTCCTCTTCTCTCACACAGTTTGATCAGTTCTTTTACCTTACGTTACCTCTTTAGCTTTATTTCATTCAGCATTAATTCAACAAATATTTGAGTGTCTATTATATACTAGATATGATTCTAGGTTTATAGCAGTAAGTAATATAAACTCATGGGACTTACATTCTAGGGGAGAAAATAAAAGACTAAAAAATCAACAAAATAACGCTCGATAGTGAAAAGGGATGGGAAGATAACAAACCACAAAAAGATGGAGAGTGAGCAGTGGTAATTAGCAAGCGATCTCTCTCCAGAGATGACACTTGATCTGAGGCCTGACTGACCATAGGGGCCAGAAGTCATGAGACCATGTGGGGCAGAGCCTTCCAGAGGAAACAGCAAAAGCAGAGGCGTGAGGTGGGAATGAGACGGGCACTTAAGGGACAGAAAGAATAGGTGGCATGGACACCTGGGGAGGAAATGCGGTCAGGGGGAGGCAGGGGCCAAATTAGGTAGGGCATTGAGGCCATGGTAACAGTTGGAGTGTACTCCAAGCGGCCCCTCTGTCTCGGTGACACTGCCCGAACTCCTCCTCCTCAGTCACTTCTAGCTCCTGACTGCCTCACTGCACGTGCTGATTCCACTGTCTTGAAGACCCTTGCTCTGGTTCTTTACACATCTAGCTTGTCATCTTTCATGTTTCAGTTTAAATGTCACCTCAGAAAGGCTATCCTTCCTAAACTAAGTCTCCCTCCTGCCCTCTTCTTTAGTCTCCATCATTGCACCTGATCATTTCTTCCAGGGCACTCAACATATTTTTAAATTATATGTTCATTGTTTTTCACTGGCTCCCCACTAAACTGTGAACTCCACGAGAGAGGGAAGATGTTTCAGGTACCAGTTAATACCCCATGCCTAGCTCCATGCCTGGCATGGGTGGTCACTCAATATGTTTGTTGCATTCATGAATGTGGAAGTTTGTCAGCACCTAAATAGTCAGTGGTATACTACATTGTTTTGCACTTGTTGGTTTTTAAAATTAAATGCAAGTCATTTCCTGTTTATGTCTCCTCTGCTAGATTATAAATAGGAATGAGAGAGAGGGGGGGAGAGAGAGAGAGAAAGAGTAGGTGATGGTGGGGTAGTGGGCAGAGATTGTATTGCATTTTTAAAAAATAAATTTATTTAATTTATTTATTTTTGGCTGTGCCAGGTCTTCGTTGCTGCACACAGCCTTTCTAGTTGTGGCGAGCAGGGCTACTCTTTGTTGCGGTGCGCGGGCTTCTCATTGCAGTGGATTCTCTTGTTGCAGAGCACGGGCTCTAGGTGCATGGGCTTCAGTAGTTGTGGCTCATGGGCTCAGTAGTTGTGGCTCAAGGGCCCTAGAGCTCAGGCTCAGTAGTTGTGCTGCATGGGCTTAGTTGCTCCACAGCATGTGGGATCTTCCTGGACCAGGGCTCAAACCCGTGTCCCCTGCTGGCAGGCGGACTCCTAACCACTGCACCATGAGGGAAGCCCTGTATTGCATATACTGATATTTGCAGGACTAGAAAGACGAAGGCTTCAATTTAATGGAGCACCTATTATATGTGCTGTGCACTCTGCTAGACACTTAATCCTCACTACACCCCTGCTAGGTAGTTATCCTTGTTTTTATACATAGAAAACTTTAGAGAGGTTAAGTCATTTGCCCAGGGTTCTACATTAAGAGATAGTGCCGAGCCTAAAGCCCATGTCCTTCCCATCTAGAGAAACTGGATTTCGAGATGGGCTTGTTTGGTGATTTGAGTCTGTGTCATTAGCAGGCTTTCATTAGCGATTTCAGCTACTGCCATTTAAGAATCCCAATCATGCTGCTATTCTTGTGCAGGATCTCAACAAAGGGCCTGATTGGAAACTGCTGTCATTCTTTTCTTTCAGACTAGAGCAGAGCTCATTTTACCATTTCCTTTTCATGTCTTTTTAAAATTTGTATTTCTTTTTATTAATAACTTTTATATGTTTGATCAAAGGAAAAGAGGAGATACAGAAAAATGGGTGCATTCCCTAAATGCTAGCTGCATCCCCTCAGTTAGGCTTGTTACTGTATGACTAACTCTTTCATCTAGGTCCCAAGTAATACTTTAGTCATCAAAGACAGTTCTCTGGCAAAGAGTGACAGGGTTACTGCAACAGTCACTTATCCCATCTACTCATCAGAATTATACACCATCGTTTTTATACTGTTAACTCACAATAACACACACTTGTCAACCAAACCCAGTTAGTCCATAAGCAAACCAAGTAGTAGGTGGGAATATATACCAAAAAAGACTCCTCCACCTTCTACCCCACTGTAGTATGATTCCTCCTTGGAATAAATCCTGGAATCAAGGCAATGTCTTTGGTTCCTATGGTATTCTCTCCTCTTATGGTTAACATCTGTTATGGGTTGAATATTCCCCCACCCCTCAAAAGATATGTTGAATTCCTAACCTCAAGTACTAACCAGTATGAACTTATTTGGGACTAGGATCATTGCAGATGTAATTAGTTAAGTTAAAATGAGGTCATACTAAAGTAGGGTGGACCCCTAATCCAATAACTAGTGTCCTTATAAGAAGACAGCCATATGAAGAAAGAGACGCACAGGGAGAAAGCCATGTGATGACAAAGGCAAAGATTGGAGTTATGTGGCTACAAGCCAAGGAACACCAAAGTTTGCTTGCCAACCACTAGAATTTAGGAAGAGGCAAGCAAGGATTTCTCTACAGGTTTCAGAGGAAGCATGGTCCTGTCAATACCTTGATTTCAGACTTATAGCCTCCAGAACTGTGAGACAATACCCATTATTTTAAGCTACCCAGTTTGTGGCACTTTTACAGCAGCCCTAGAAACAAATACACCATCGTGTGTGTGTGTGTGTGTGTGTGTGTGTATACACATACATATATATGTATATGCTAGGCTCTGAAGTAGAGGAAAGAGGTGGGGATGAGCAGTGAGGAGTTCTGCGTTACTGTCTCAATTTGGCAGCAACCAACTGCAAGACTTTGGGGCCAGTCCCTCTACCCCACGGAGCAAGTCTCCTCATCTGCATGAACAGGAATTGTGATAGCTGCTCTGCCTACCTCAGAGCTCTGCAGCGATAGCTAACAAGTATTCCTCCAGAGATGACATAACCAAGATGACCTGACAGCTACTGAGAAACAATTATGCAAAAAAAACAGGGTTCCTGCCCTGGGGAATTTTAGTCTGGCTGAGGAGAAAGGTACTTTCCTGTGATAATATAACTAGCACAGGTCAAGTGTCAAGTGTGTAGTTTGGATCTGATTCACTGTTGATATGGAAAGAAGAATCATTGTGGACTGGGGTGGAGAGGAGAGAATTCATGAAGAGCCTTAGCAGAAAAGGCATTCGTTAGAAGAATACTGGGTGCCTGTAGGATATTCAGGAGCAACACTCAACATTATGCCCAGAACTGGTCCCGAGGAGCCACCCCTGTATCCCCTGCTGGATAGAGATAACCAAAACTGGGACCACCAACACCACTTGACCTAGACACGGGATGATGTCACTGCTGCCCCTGGAAACAGATATAGTTACTATCGCTGCCACTACTCTCATTAGAACAGAGGGTCATTGTGACTTCACCATGCTAGCTGTCAGTCCCAAGCCTGGGGACAAATGATCGACACAACCCAGTCACATGTTAACACTCTAGCTCAATGCCGTCCAGTAGAAATATAATGCAAGCCATATACATAATCCTAAATTTTCTAGTAGCCACATTAAGAAAATTAAAGAAAAAGGTGAAATTAATTTTAACAACATATTTTATTTAAGCCAATATATCCAAAATATTATCATTTCAAACTGTGACGCTACTGCATTTCATGTGCTCTATAGCTACATGTGGCTAGTGGCTATCATATATGACAGCACAGCTCTAACTGATAGGGAGGCTGGGAGAATGACCACACGGGCTTTGGATTTCCATTGTGAAAGGTGGGCTCTGCTTCATGAGGAAGGCAACTTCCCAGACAGCAGAAGAGGGTTCAGATGCAGTCTTGTGAATGGAAGACAAAGTTGAAGGAAAACAAAGACTGGATTGTAGAGAAAGGGAAATGGCAGTGTAAGGACTTTCATTATCAGTCTTACCCTGTAGTGACTGGGAACCACAGAGGGTTTCCGAACTGGGGAAATCCTTTGAAAAGTTTAGGGAACGTGCCATGCAGATACAGGTATAACTTTAAGAATACTAAAAGTGGAATTAGAATTCTGGATTTTAGTTATGCTTCTTATCTGTGCAGCCTTAGGCAGGTTGTCCCTCTGGATCTGTCTTCTCATCTTCAAGGATGGGGATGATGATATCTGTCTCTCAGGCTTGTTGTGAGGATTAAATGAAATACCGTATGTGAAAATGCATGGCACCTACCAAGCACTCAATAAATGTTACTCAAATCTGGATGAATCTGAGTATTAGAGATCTAGATAAAGAGCAAAGAGGTTGAACTATTTCCCCAAAGCCAAGAGGAACATTCTAGAGTAAAAAAATCAGAAATATGTATTTCAGATACTTCAATTCTGTCTTAGCTTGAACAAGGTAAAAAAATGTACTTGTTTCCTAAGTAGCCCATTTCTTCCTTGAAGCTTTTACTGGTCATTCCTGGCTGAAGGTGTTTTCTCCTTCCACGGTCCCGGGTTCTCCTTTGGGCAGTATGACATGGTGTGTTGGGCTCATGCCTCATCTTCTTCACCAGGTACATACATGAAGGCAGAATCCATGTCTCATTCATCTTTGTATCTATGCCCTACAATGTCTTGAACTGGAAGCATCCAAACAAACAAGATCAGCAAAATTTGATAATTTTAGAACTTGGTTGATGAGAACCATGAATATCCATTATACCATTCTCAGTGCTTTTGGGTATACTTGGAAACTTTCATAATAAAGAGTTAAAAAAAAAAAGACATCCAAGAAACTTCTGCTTCAAGATAGCAGACTAAGTACAAGTGTTTACCTCCCTTCTTTCTGTATCCCATTAAAATGTCAGCAGGGCTTAATTTTCAATGAAACTAATGAAGGTTAGGCTTCAAAGACCCCCATTGGCACAGGCCCTTTCCAAGGTCCTGGAAGGTGCCTTAGCAATACGTTCATGTGTTTGTACCATTTTCTAAAACCTGCAAAAGTAATATATTTCAACCAAAATTGGTTAAGGGCATTGTCTCTTCCTACTCTGATTTCCCCTCTATCACAGTTCTCCTTGTGTCAGGTAGTATTAGAGTGGTTGGAGTCATTTTGGGATCCAGTTAAAGGGAAGTTGAGCTTGGGATACAATTTGCTAGAATTGAGTGGGAGAATAGTTATATGATTCACAGTCACTTCTGTGACTAGTATTTTATTGCTAGCCATCCTTGCGGAGGAATAGCTTCCAGGAATACTCCTCCAGCCATTGTCTGACTTTCCCAGTATCGTAACATCAAGGTGCAGGGCCAGAGGTTGTGCTGCAATATGAACACATCCTATGGCACTTGTACCAGAAGTACAGAGCCAGAAGCTAGTCTGAGAAAATTCTCCCAAATTTTATAGCTCCTATAAATGAAACCTAATAGAAGCATCCCCAAATGTGACTACAATCTTAAAAACTTACAAGTTGTCAAGCTAAAAAAAAAAACCTTATCAGTAATAAAAAATTTTTTGATCAACCATACTTGAAGAAACACTGAATGATCTGTTCAACTGATACAAATATGATAAAACAAGATCACTGTCATATGCAGAGGCAAGTAAAGAGCATCCAGACAAAAAATGTAGGGAAAAAGTATTATAGAAGTATGTCAGGCAGTAAAATAATAAACATACTATATTGTTTTGTGGATTTTGTGATATTTGTAGATTTTATGTTAGCATTCCAAAATGTATAATTTGTTGTGATTTTTTTCTCATTCTAAATTAATATTTACTTCCTTACTTAAATTTGTATTCAAATTTTCTAATTTTTCTCTTACACAGGGACTCCAAAATTGATCTCTCATAAAACATTGATCCCAGAAATTATAATTGGGGACTTCAACATCCCCCTCTCAGCAACTGATAGAACTAAGAGTCAGAAAATGAGCAAAGATATAGAAGACCTAAACAACACAATCAACCAACAGGATCTAAATGACATTTATAGACATTCTACCCACAATAGCAGAATGCACATTTTTTTCTTCAAGCGCCAATAATAGACCAAATTCTGGGTCAGAAAACAAATGTTAACAATTTAAGAGAATTGAAACTATACAAAGTATGTTCTCTGACCATTATGGAGTTGAATTAAAAATCAGTGAGAGAAAGGCAAAAGGAAATTTTCCAAATACTTGGAAATTAAACAACACCCTCTAAAATCATACCTTTTTGGGAATTCCCTGGTGGTCCAGTGGTTAGGACTCTGTGCTTTCACTGCTGAAGGCCTGGGTTCAATCTCTGGTCAGGGAACTAAGATCCTGCAAGCTGCGCAGTGCAGCCTATAACAAAAAAAAAATCACATCTTGTCAAAGAAGAAGTCTCAAAGGAAATTTAAAAGAATACACAGAACTGGGACTTCCCTGGTGGTCCAGTGTCTAAGACTCTGCGCTCCCAATGCAGGGGGCCCAGGTTCGATCCCTGGTCAGGGAACTAGATGCCATATGCCACAACTAAGAGTTCGCATGCCTCAACTAAAGATCCCGCGTGCCACAACTAAAGATCCCACATGCAGCAACAAAGATCCCGCATGCCACAACTAAGACCCAGCACAGCCAAATAAATAAATATTAAAAAAAAAAGAATACACAGAACTGAGTGAAAATAAAAATACATTTCAAAATTTCTGGGTTACAGCTAAAGTAGTGCTGAGAAGGTAATTTATGCATTAAATATTACTCAGAAAAAATAGAAAGACTACATTAGGAAAGTCTCATATCAATAACCTTAAGAAGCTAGAAAAAAGAAAGAGCAGAAATCAATGACATTGGAAAACAAAATAAAACAAAACAAACAAATGCAACAAAAAGCTAGTTAATAGACTTCCAGCAAGACTGCCAAAGGGAGAAGACACAAATCATCAATATCAGTAATGAAACAGTTTATCATTACAGTTCCTGCAGCCTTAAAGGAGTAATAAGGGAATATCACAGACACCAATAACTTATAATTCAACAACTTAGAATAGACCAATTCTACACACCACCAAAACTCAAACAAGATGAAACAGAATAGTCCTATAACCATTAAAGAAATTGAACTTGTTATTATAATTCCCTGGAAAAAGAAATGGAGAATCCTTTCAAGTATTCTGAGAAAAATTAGCACCAATTTTATACAATCTTTTCAGAGAACAGAAGAGGAAGGAATACTACCCTATTCACTTTATAAGGCCAGTATTACTATGATACCAAAATTAGATAAAGACATTACAATAAAGACAACTACAGACCATCTCCCTTAAACTTAGATGAAAATATCATCAACAAAATATTAGCAAATCAAATCCAACACTGTATTAAAAAATATACATGACCAAGTAGGACTTATTCCAGGTATGCCTGACTGTTTAACATTTTTAAAAAATCAATCAATGTAATCTACATATCAATAGGCTAAAGAAGAAAAATCATATGATCATTATCAATTGATTCAGAAAAGCATTTGACAAGGTCCACATCCAAAACCTATTCATGACAAAACCTGGACCTGCTCCCTGACCAATAAGTGTACATAAAAGGGAAAACATCCATGAATGTTGAGAACGGGAGAGTGTTCCATCAGTTCATGAGAGATTTTTGACAAGCATCTGTAAGACAGGAAGTGACAGAAGAACAAAGGTGGAGGAAAGACTCCAGACCAGAACATAAGGGGAGGAAGACTCCAGTGGAGGACCACAGCAGAGGTGGCTGCTAGTTCTTCTTGGAGAAGTCTAGCAAAGACACAGTTTAGCCAGTCATAGTTACAAACAGAAATGGGATATGGAGCACTGTCAACACTAGTGCTTCCCAACCATTTTTATGTCATGGCACATGTGGGAAATAATAATATGTGTAAGGATGGTTTTAAGGAAGTGATTTCAGATCAACAACTTTCATATGACTTTGTCTCTAAAACTGGTTTGCCTGAGAAGGCATCCGGAGTCATACTGGTTCTCTTTCTTGACTCCATTTTCACAATAGCTATCCCACCACTTTACCAAAGAGAAGCAAGCATTTCTCAATGATTCACTGCCCTGAATGCCAAGCAAAAGAATAATTTAACATTTATTAATGCCCTATTAATGCCCCCAGTCCATCTCATTAAGACACTGATTTCTAATTTTACTTTTTGTGCTGGTAATTTTTCTTTAATCAATAAGAATAATTTTAAAACACATTATCTTATGCTTACAAAAATAAAAATATAAGAAATTAAATTAAATTTGTTTCTAGCAGAGAAGTATGATAGGATTATTAATAAAGATTTTCAGACACTTCCACTTCTGGATAAGATGGAGTAATAAGTACCAGGTACACCCTCAAGCTTTAAACAACCCAAAACTGGACGAAATATGTGAAGCATTTTTTTTTGTTTGTTTGCTTGTTTTTGAGGCACTGGACACCTGGCAGTGGAAAACAGTGAGCCCTGAAAGACAGGAAGCAAATATTATACCTTAGATGTTTCTCTTGCTTGTTTGCTCTAAGGAGGCCAGCTGCCATGTTGTGAGCTGCTTTATGGAGAGACCCACATGGCATGGAACAGAGGAGGGCTCTGGCCAAAAGCCAGCAAGATACTGAGGTTCTTAGTCCAACAGTTCACAAGGAATGCAATCCCACAACAGTCATGTGAGTGAGCCTGGAAGTGGATCCTTTCCCAGTCAAGCCTTCAGATGATACCACAGCCTTGGCTAACAGCTTCATAGAAAAACCTTGAGCTACAGGGAGCCAAGTAATTCATAAACTATGCTCAACTTCCTGACATATAGAAACTGTGAAATAATAGCTATTGTTTTTAGCTGTTAAGTCTTAGAGTAATTTGTTACACAGCAACAGATTAATACAGGAAGAAGATTAATACATGAGAAGGGATAAATTCCATTTCTAACACTGCTGGAATTGGACAAAGAGCAGGCTTAAAAATCTTCATCACATAACCAATTACACATTTTAACTCTTTGCCTTCTATCTCTTGTACCTGCTTCAACTTTTCATTCATAATAGAATAAACTGCCATTTATCTAAGCTCCACCTATTCCTTAAAGCTTTCCAACTAAAGTGACTAAATGTAATAAAGTAAGCTGCCAGAGATACTGTGTTTTTCCATCTAATGATAGAAAAAAAGAAAACACTCCATCTGGGTAGAAGTTGATAATTAGCCAAATCCAATTCCTGGACATCTGGCTTTTAAATGAAACTGAACATAGTAATGTTTGTTTCCGGGGGCATTCTTTTACCGAAAATGCAACTTATTCCTTTGGTCTTTAAAAGCATAACATCAATGCACTTTTAAATATCAAGTTACCAAAGATTTGTCTCAATTTTTTTTACATATTACCATGGTGTTACATGTTTATTGTAGAAAATTTGTAAACCACAGAAAATTGCAAGAAGAAGGGAAAAAAACTCACCATCCAAGATAATTGTTCACGTTTTGATGACTATCTTCCCATATTTGACTTTAAAAATAAAAGGAATTTCAGAATAATATTTTTTCCCTGAACAACAAATCCTCATTAGCAACAACAAGAGAATTTTTTTTTTTTCGGTACGCGGGCCTCTCACTGTTGTGGCCTCTCCCATTGCGGAGCACAGGCTCCAGACGCGCAGGCTCAGCGACCATGGCTCACGGGCGCAGCCAACTGCTCCACGGCATGTGGGATCTTCCCGGACCGGGGCACGAACCCGTGTCCCCTGCATCGGCAGGCGGACTCTCAACCACTGCGCCACCAGGGAAGCCCCAAGAGAATATTTTAATGGATGAAATTTAATGAAGAACACCAAACCATTTATGCCACTGAAATCCACATCCATTTTCTCATTACATTTTAAGATGTGGCTGATGACATTGATATTTTAGCCCTGACAACCAGTCTGAATGGCTCAGGGAAATATCCCACAAGGCTAAAGCAGCCCTGGCAATATATTGAGGGTAGTGGCGCTTGGGGAAGCAACATAGGTTTGCACCCATTCTCCCTTCATACTGCCTCTGCTGCTACAGAATTTGTGGTGGGGCAGGGGCTCATAGCCTTGCACTCGGATCCTTAATGGCCTGGAGCCAGCTCAAAGAAGTGCTAGAAAACTGACTGTGAAATTTCAGGAATTTTGTGAGCTAGTTCTTAAACACAGTCATTATTATTATTATTATTATTATTATTATTATTATTATTATTATTATTATTTTGCAGTACGCGGGCCTCTCACTGTTGTGGCCTCTCCCGTTGCAGAGCACAGGCTCCGGACGCGCAGGCTCAGCGGCCATGGCTCACGGGCCCAGCCGCTCCGCGGCATGTGGGATCTTCCCAGACCGGGGCACGAACCCGTGTCCCCCGCATCGGCAGGCGGACTCTCAACCACTGCGCCACCAGGGAAGCCCCACAGTCATTATTAAAAATTCAATGATGTAAGCTTTCAATTAAATAAATTACACTCAGAGCAAAGGTCATACTCAAAACTCATCATTTTAAATTATTTTACTACATTTTGCTGTTGCCTATGTTCCTAATGCTGTTTCCATCTACTGTATCTGGATGGTGGAAATAGTGTATAATGGTGTGCTGGAGGACATCTCTTTGTCCAGTGACTTCACTTTGGTAGTTTGGAATTGTTCAGTGTGAGAGTATTTAAACCATGGAAAGAGAAGGATGCTCCAAATTTGGGCTCAATTTATTGTTTTGTTGATTGTATAGTGATGGAGAAAATGTTAATACTGTAGATTAAACTTAAAAATATGTCGTGTCTATAGCTGTTACATTGTGACTAGCACAAAGTTCAAGGAACTATTCCTCCAGTATTCAAAAACTATTATCAAATTCATCCCAGTCACTCAGGTCATTGATGAATAAGTCAAGTTCCAACACATTTCTTTGTTGTTTCACTTTCATCTTAATCATTAATGTCAGTGAAAATATCAGCCAGGATTCTTGTCAAAACTACACTTGTTTGTTATTTACAATGGTATGTTGGCTACAGATACAAAAGTTCAGCAAAAATCAATGAAACATTCACTGGGAATCAATTGGCTATATGGAATTCACACTAAAGAATAATGTATATTCTATTATTATTTATAAACTATGGGTTCTATATCCTTTATATCAGTAGAATTTAAAATAAATCTCTGTGTGCATTCATGTGTGTGTTTCAGAAAGCTGGTTGTTAATCATTTACAAATACACTTCTGTTCAGAGCAAATGCTTCCCTTTGCCCCACTCACCATAGCCTCCAGCAGATCCCTTTCAGCTAGGCACAGACTGATAAATCAATAGGGAAAAGAAGTGAAAGAAAAGAGCTGGGGGGAAAGCAGAAAGGGGAGGAAGAAATAGAAAAGAAAGAAAGGAAAGAGAAAGTTCTCCTTGTCTTGTCTTTCAACATCAGTCAGCAGCTGTCTACGAGAAAGGAGACAAACCATTGCACAACCCGTGTGACCTGGAATAAAACATGTGTGGGATTAGCTGGCAACCCCACTTGTAGAGAGCTAAGAAGCCAGCAGTCTCCGTCAACAGTGACCATGCCAACTCTGGGTCAGAGGTTGTTTTAGGGTTTTTTTGTTTGTTTGTTTTTAACATTTAAAAAATTTAGGTATAATTTGTACACAGTAAAATTCCTCATAGAGTACAGTTCTATGAGTTCTAGTCATGTAACTACCACTGCAATCAAGATATAGAACATTTCCATCATCTCCCCAAATTCACTTAAGCCTATTTGTGATCAACCCCTCTCCCCATCTCCAGCTGCTGACAGCCACCAATGTTTCCTATCCCTCTCGTTTTTTTTTTTGTTTTCCAGAATGACATTTAGAAGGACTCATATAGTATGTAGACTTTTGAGTCTAGCTACTTTCACTTAACATAATGTATTAGAGAGTCCCTCATGTTGTTGCATGCATCAGTAGTTCATTTCTTTTTATTGCAGTATACAGTACCACAGTTTGTTACACTTGTTACCCATTCACTGGTTGAGGAACACTTGCGTTATTTTTAGTTTAGAATGATTATGAATAATTCCACTTGTTTATTTACTTACTTAAAGACTTTTTTGGGGCTTCCCTGGTGGCGCAGTGGTTGAGAGTCTGCCTGCCGATGCAGGGGACGCGGGTTCGTGTCCCGGTCCGGGAAGATCCCACATGCCACGGAGCGGCTGGGCCCGTGAGCCATGGCCATTGAGCCTGCGCGTCCGGAGCCTGTGCTCCGCAATGGGAGAGGCCACAACAGTGAGGGGCCCGCGTACCGCAAAAAAAAAAAAAAAAAAAGACTTTTTTGGAAGAGCAGATTTAGGTTCACAGCAAAATTGAGAGGAAGGTACAGAGATTTTCCACATATCCTTAAGCACCTCCCTACATGAATCAACTTCTGCATTATTAGCATTACTCACCAAAATGGTACATACATTTGTTACCAAGTATGAAACTACCGTGACACATCACAATCACTCAAAGTTCATATTTATCTTAGGTTCACACTTGGTATTGTACATTCTGTGGGTTTGGACAAATGTATAGTGATGTATAGCCATAATTAGAATATCATACAGAGTATTTTCACTGCCCTTAAAATCCTCTGTGCTCTGCCTATACCTTTACCACCCCTCCCCAAGAAACAGTGATGTTTCTATTATTGCCATAGAGTTATCTTTTCTAGAATGTCATATGATTGGAATCATACAGTATGAAGCCCTTTCAGATTAGCTTCTTTCACTTAGTAATATGCATTTATGTTTCCTCCATGTCTTTTAATGACTCGATAGTTTATTTCTTTTTAGTGCTGAATAGTATTCCATTATATGGCTGTATTACAGTTTATTTATTCATTCATCTACTAAAGTACATCTTAGTTGCTTCCAAGTTTTGGCAATTATGAATAAAGCTGCTATTAACATCTGTGTGCAGGTTTTTGTGTGGATATGTTTTCAATTCCATTGGTAAATACCAGCATGATTAATGGATTGTATAGTAAGAGTAAGAAACTTACAAAACTTAGTTTTGTAAGAAATTGCCAAACTGTCTTCCAAAGTGGCTGTACCGTTTTTGTATTCCCATCAGCAATGAATAAGAGTTCCCATTATTCTACATCCTTGCCAGCATTTGGTGTTGTCAATGTTCCAGATTTGGTCTTTCTAATAGGTGTGTAGTGGCACTTGTTTTTTATGATTGAGTCTAGAGAACTCTTTACATATTCTGGATACAAATCTTTTAACCGACATGCATTTTACAAATATTTTCTCCCAGTCTGTGGCTTGTATTTTCATTTTGTGGTGTCTTTTGAAGAGGAGAAGTTTAAAATTTTGAAATCCAAATTATCAGTTGTTTTTTAAACAAAACATGTTTTTGGTGTTATATCTAAGAAAATTTGCCTAACTCAAGGTCAAAATGTTTCTCCTATTATTTCTTCTAGCAGTTTTATAGTTTATAGGTTGTACATTTATGTTGATGATCTATTTTTGCACATAGCACAAGATAAGGGTAGAGGTTCCTTTTGTTGTTGTTGTTGAACATGGATGTTGTAAACTGCTCACCAGTTCCCAGGGGTTAGTAAATTCCTGAGACAGGAAGTTTGGAGGAAGGCTCAGGCCTATTCTTCTTCTACCTTGAACTGGAGGGAATGGGAAGGCAGGCAGGTGCTAAGAAAGAGAGGCATTATTTCCTTTCACTCTAGTGGCAGGAATAAAAGGCTTTAAGAAAATTATTATTGAAGCAAGAAAAGTCTTCTATTACAGGGCTATCTTTCCTCCTATACTTGTTCACACACACACACACACACACACACACACACACACACACACACACACACACCATAACCAGGTGTTACTAATCTAGTATTCTGAGGTGGAAGAGAGGTCAATTATCTTTGTAAAAATATTTTATGCTGGGATGTAGAATGGAGGTCACTTTGAAATACAATAACATCATCTCTTCTTTTGTGTGCAGTTTCATTTCCCAAGTAATAGGTTTTTTTTTCAAACAGAATTTGCTTTGACCTAATCCTTTAAATTGTACATGCAACCAAGCAATATGTGAGTACAAAGGTGAGTACATATTAATTCTAAAATTGATTCTATTTATTAAATGTTTTACTTTTCTCAAATGTTTACTGTAGTGTATTATCTATGTTTCAAACCCCTTTACTCATCCATGCTGTCTCAGTAAAACATTAAGAGCATAGCATTACATTAATCTCCACAGTAATTAATATCATAAACTCCAGATTATGGCTTTGTTACTAAATGTAGCAGATGGGAGACAGAACTGAGAAAAATAAAGCTCCCTTCAAAACATGGTATTTTAAAAACTCTTATTAAAACTCATGGTGGAGGGAGTACAGGAGTAGTAGCTCAAAGTAACTTGCATAATATTTACCTAAATTCCTTATTTACTTCTAAGGAATGTGCTTAGGGCCAAAATCTTATTTCACAAATTAGCTCATAGGAGTTACATAAGAATGAAGTAGAACATTTTGGCAAAATCTCGCCATAAGGAACTACTTGGATGTATTGTTTCTAGGTGTATTACCCATAAATTGCTATTACAAACTGGCTTTTCAGGTATTAAACACAGAAGATGATGGACTTGCCTTTAGTGAAAGAATAAAAGGGACCCTTTGGGGGCTTCCCTGGTGGCGCAGTGGTTGAGAGTCCGCCTGCCGATGGAGGCGACGCGGGTTCGTGCCCCGGTCCGGGAAGATCCCACATGCCGCGGAGCGGCTGGGCTCGTGAGCCATGGCCGCTGGGCCTGCGCGTCCGGAGCCTGTGCTCCGCAACGGGAGAGGCCACAGCAGTGAGAGGCCCGCGTAACGCAAAAAAAAAAAAAAAAAAGGGACCCTTTGGGTACCAGAATTTAATTAGTTTCTGTTTTTGTTTTTGTTTTTGCGGTATGCGGGCCTCTCACTGTTGTGGCCTCTCCCCATTGCGGAGCACAGGCTCCGGACGCGCAGGCTCAACGGCACATGGCTTACGGGTCCAGCCGCTCCGCGGCATGTGGGATCTTTCCAGACCGGGGCACGAACCTGTGTCCTCTGCATCGGCAGGCAGACTCTCAACCACTGCGCCACCAGGGAAGCCCTAATTAGTTTCTGGCTGAGGTTGGAGAAACATGATGCCCACCATTTGTTCCTGCTGGAGGAGATAGAAAGTTGCAGGGGAGGAGAAGAGGGGGAGAGGGCTCCATTGCTGTACTTAGAACCATCAAATACTGATGCTAGGAATTTAGGAAAAGCATCCCTAGAGAGCACAGAGCTTCCCTTTCTTGGTGCTTTCTGAAACAAAGGAAACAAGCCAGATCTCAGATGGACCCTTGTCCTGGACTGAAAAGCCTGGAGAGGGCAGGGCGGCAGTGAGGGCGGTAGCATGGATTGGTTTAGCCTCCACTTCTGCCTCTAGCTCCTTGGCTGAAAGCTTTTAGACTTAGGGGACCAAAGACTTCTGGGTCCCTAAGGTCCCCAGGGAACCATTTGGGTGGGGTCATCCCAAGCAGCATTTGACTAAAATTACCAGAATGTCAGCTGGATCAATGTGATTCTGAAAATTGAGGCAAAATGCCTAAATAATTCTGTTCAAACATACAGCTGGCTGATGCAAAAGTAGTCTTTTTGGCTTATCTTAGATAACAATAAAAGTTATTCACATCATTTAGTAAGTATACATGAGAATTAAAATAATTTTTTAGGAAAATGTATATATTAATGTGGATGAAGTTGTTAGAATACATTTATCCACAGCCTTTACTAAGAGCAGATGACAATGTCTAAAAGACAGACTCTGATGGCAAAATTATAGAGTGAAGTATGAAATCTACACATACCTTAATCTCAGGGGTAAGAGTCATAATGACTTCCTCCATTGGGGTGTTAGGAAGCATATAATATTCTGGGTAAAAGGGGGCTCTTTGAGGCAATCAGTGGCTCTAATATACCAAGAATACTGCAACATCTTTCTTTAATTTTCTATCTTAGTTTACTAGGCTGAAGTTAGTGTTGGTATTAGTTAGTGAAAGTATTATTCTAATCTATATCCAAAGAGTTTACAATTCCTGGGCTCACAGAGCTCATGCTAATGCAAATTCCATCTTGTCATTCTACTATGTACTAGAGTGATGTGAGCTTTGCACTGGGCAAAGCTTCAAAGAGTTGGCAAGAAAATGAAGGGCCTGCCCCAAAGAATGTCCTGCTTCAGCTTCCATTGAGGAAAAATTCTTCAGTGGAGCATACCAGCTGCCACAGCAAAGCAGAAGTACAAAATCCCTCTCAGTGAGCCTAGAACCCACACTGTTCAACTTGAAAGTACATTGGTATTTGTTGAAGCTCACTATAGAACAGGCTATTGCCAAGTTCTCAAGGTAAAAGACAAATAGAATCTCTTTTTCATTAGAAAGAAATGTTCATAATAAATATGATACATTTAAAATTGGATTTTATTGTGAAGATAGACTATTTTTTTTAAGGTTAGCATTATCTTAATTTAAATATCTACAAAATGAGCTTCTTCCTTTGTACATTCAGTGACTGTAGCTTATTTTCCCAAAATACATCACATAGTCAAACATTCCCACCAAGCTAAGAATAGGAACAAGCTGTTAGTAAGAGGGAGTGATGGGTGAGGACTAGACCTGCCAAGACTGAATGATTATAAATGATCCTAAGTTTACAAAGGCAGAGATTTTCCCCCACTCCATTGTGTTATAACATCTTGCAACAGTAGCACAAATGTTTCTTTGATTTACAACAAAAATGGCAGTATTCCTTAGGTTTGGTGACTTAAAGAAGGAATTCTCCCCTGACCTCCTCCGTAGTGGGGCATAGTGGGCCAGATGCAGCTCTCTTGCCCTTTGGCTTCTTCAAAAGCAGATAATTGATTTTTTTAAATATCATACTTTTCTTGTTTCTGATTAAGCAAAATGAAAGTTTATTACAAAGAGAACGTTGATTGGCTATTCCTCACCTCTGGTGAAGATGGAGAGCGAGGAATAGGGTTCAACTTCATTAGAAGGAATTTAGGGTTGACAGAGCAAGAATTTCGTGAATCCAGGGGTTATGAGACACAGAGCAGATCCTGATGAATGTGCTTTTCCTGTCCTTGGAGAACTTGCAGGAACAATAAGACATACATTCACGGGGAGAACTTGCAGGGACAATATGGCATACATTTAGGAGGAAGGAGGGGGTGATAACTGTAGGAATGGAATCAGGAATGCAAAATATTAGTTATGGAATAACAGGCCACTCAGTTGCTAAGGAATCCTAAAAATAGGGATGAGTGACTGGCTGAGAGGGGTAGAGAGGAGTAGATACTTCCGTGGGTTTCTTCGGGCAGCCCAGACCTAACAAAGGCAGTGCAGAGCTGCTTCTGCAGCTGCAGCAACAGAGCAGCAGTGAACATGCACAGCTACCTGACCGCCAGCTACCTTGCAGAGTTATTCTCCAAGAAAGTGGCTGCACTTTCTTCCTGTGCAGGCCAGCCCCAAGGAACACAGACCTCAGACCCACAGTAAGGGCTGGAGGCTCAGGTCCTAGAGAACAGGGGTCCAGTGTTCCTCCAAGAACTGTACCCATTTACACATCCCCAGTCCCACTCCCATCTACTTTTCACACTGATCCTCCAGCTTGGAAATATTTTGGATTACAGATTCACACCCCTCTTTCCACAGGGTGTAAAGCTGACTATTGGGGAAGTGATGAAAGGAATCTAAGGGTAAGGAGTAGGGTGGGAGATTTTATTTTAGAGGAAAGTAGTTTTTGTTTTCATCCTGGACAGGTGACCTTTTCAGTCTGATGATTTCTAGTCTGATGATAAACTATGTTAAACAAATTTCACTGCATATCAAATAAATGGAGATGCTCCCTAGGGGATTTGCCTGCATAGCTGCCACATCCTCTAACTGATAGCCTATCAATACTGTGCTACTGTTTGTCTCTAAGAGCAGTTCCTTTAGAGATTGTGACCTTCATCTGTTATTTCCCGCTTGGTGGTGTTTAAAAACATTCTGATGTTGCTATAAGGAAGCACTTTGCTCACCAGTTTATTTTTCTTTTGTTGATGGTAAAGCATGGTAGAGATGATATTTGGTCGCTGTGTGGACACTGGGCAGATGGCAGGAAAATGGAGAGAGGTGGGGACACATGGTAGAGGACATCAATTGTGAAACAGAACCCAACTCCCCTCCTCTGAGCAGGTGTTGCTACAGGACACAGCAGGTTGGGTTCATGTTCTCTGAGTGCCTTTGATGCCTTTGTCCATTCTTTAAAAAACTGGCCCCCAGAAAGAAAGCTCAGGGCTGTTTCCACAGATTTCTACTTTAACCTTGATAGCAAAAATATTAGTTCGTGGGCTTGGAGGCTCACTTAGTGACTTCTGTTTGTGGGGTTACACAAAGGACATCCTAATCCACAGGAAAAAAAATCTTTCCCTAAACTTTCACTGAGATTCTTTTTTTTTTTTTTTTTTTTTTTTTTAGTCATTATCTCTCCCTGAAAGGCTCTGTTAAATTAAAAAAACAAAAATAAGAAATCCTTGGTAGGAAAGAACTATTATCAGTATTAGACATTATAACCTTACAGTCTGATGACAAACTAATAGAGTATAGGATACAGAATAGCTTTTTTCATTTTTAAAACTAAATATAATTTAGATTCAGTAAATGTTAGCCCTTTTAATGTCCAGTTCTGTTAGTGTTGACAAATAAACACAGTCACGTAACCAGCACTACAAACAAGGTAATATGGAACACTTCCATCACAGCAAAAAATTCCTCTATATCCCTTTGTGTCAAACCATTCTCCATTCCTTAGCAACCACTGGTCTGTTTTCTGATCTGATAGGTTTGCCTTTTCCAGAATGTCATATAAATGGGCACATATAATATATAGCCTTTTAAATCTGGCTTTATTACTTAGCATAATTCGAGATTCATCCATGTTACTTTCTGTTTCAATAATTTGTCCACTTGTTTTGCTGAATAGTATCTCACTGTATGGAGGTACCAGATTTTGTTTATTCATTGCCCAGTTAAGGGACTGCTGTGGACTGAATTGTGTCCCCCCCCAAATTCATATGGTGAATCCCTAACCCACAATATAATTGTGTTTGGAGATAGGGCCTTTGGGTTAAATTGATTATAACCTTAATTAAGGTTAAGTGAGGTCAAAAGGGTGGGGCTCTAACCCAATAGGGCTGGTGCCCTTATCAGAAGAAGAAGAGACACAAGAGTTCCCTCTCTGAGCACACACACTGAGGAAAGGCCATGTGAGCACACAGAGAGAAGGTGGCCATCTGCAAGCCAAAAAGAGAGTCTTTACCAGAAACTGAATCAGCTGGCACCTGGATCTTGGACCTTCCATCTTCAAGAACTACAAGAAAATCATTTCTGTTGTTTAAGCTACCCAGTCTGTGGGATTTTGTTACAGCAGCCTCAGCAGACTAATACAGGGACGTTTGGGTTGTTTTTATTTTTGTAATTATGAATTAAATTTTTAAATTTAATTTTTAGAAATAGCTAAAACACTTTCTTGTGGCTCAAAATTTTAAACAGTAATATTGTAGGAAATCCAATAGATGGGCTTGTTCAGCATATACAACTTATTGTACTGCACAGCACCAACACAGTGTATTATCAAATTTCTATTTTTTTCTGCCAATCTAATAGGTGAACAATATTGTCAGTGTATTTTAACTGAAAATTTTTTCATATATTTAGGAGCCTTTTATATTTTATTTTCTGGTGAACCATTTATCTCTTTTGTCCCTTTTTCTATTGGTCTTTGGTTTTTCATTCAGCATCTTTTTTTTTTTTTTTTTTTTTTTTTTTTTTGCGTATGCAGGCCTCTCACTGTTGTGGCCTCTCCTGTTGTGGAGCACAGGCTCTGGACCCGCAGGCTCAGCGGCCATGGCTCATGGCCCAGCCGCTCCGAGGCATGTGGGATCTTCCCGGACCGGGGCACGAACCCGTGTCCCCTGCATCAGCAGGCGGACTCTCAACCACTGCGCCACCAGGGAAACCCCAGCATCTTATTTGTAACAGCTATACTAAGTTAATTAGCTATGTGTTTATAATATGATTTGCAAATTCTTTTTCCAAGTTTCTTTCTTTTATTTGATTTTAGCATGTACTTTAAAATTATGTTTAATGTTTTTGTGTTATAGTTTAGAAAGGCCTTTACCATTCTGAGGATTTTCTCTCTTTTTATCATTCTTATATTGCTTACTTTTTGGTAAACGTTTACTTCTTTGATCCATTTGGAATTTATCTTGGTATAAGGGAAAGGTAAGGGTCTGTGGGGAGTTGATTCTCCATGGATCTCTCATGTTTCTGTGCATCTTATGACAGCTTTTATTCTGAACTATCTTTTCAAGGATGTTTGTATAATAATCAGCCTTGGGAGATAGAAATAGTGTTTTCCTCCATGTCGAAGGGCAGATTTGTTTGTTGTCCAGCGTGATAAAAGTAATGTTTCCCTTTGGATCAGATTTGCTAGCAGTCCCCTTATAAGATAGAGAATTTCCTAAGCTCAGATTTCCTCAACCATGACACAAACCCACTGTGTATGCAGCTTCCATCTGGACCAAACTCTGCATTACCTAGGGAGCAAGATGAACTAACCTAATTGTGAAGCTCATGCTTCTTGCTGGTCCATGAGTAAGAAAATCTTTTGCCTCTGACCTAGGAGTCTCATGTCTTCTGACAGCGTCTATGAAAACCTAGCAGGCCAACTTGTTAGCTTACAAGCAGGGTAAAATCTAAGACTCATCACAGTTCTTGACAGGAACTGCCTCTATTTTTTCCATATGGCTGTTACACCATCACTATTTTTTTTTAAGATGTTGGGGGTAGGAGTCTATTAATTAATTTATTTATTTTTGGCTGTGTTGGGTCTTCGTTTCTGTGCGAGGGCTTTCTCTAGTTGCGGCAAGCGGGGGCCACTCTTCATCGCGGTGCGCGGGCCTCTCACTATCGCAGCCTCTCTTGTCGCGGAGCACAGGCTCCAGACGCGCAGGCTCAGTAGTTGTGGCGCACGGGCCTAGTTGCTCCACGGCATGTGGGATCCTCCCAGACCAGGGCTCAAACCCGCGTCCCCTGCATTAGCAGGCAGATTCTCAACCACTGCGCCACCAGGAAAGCCCCCATCACTATTTTTTTTGCAAGTGGGGAGTAGTTCCTTTTTTCCCAACTGATTCTAGATGACAATTTTGTTGTATGCTAAATTCTTGTATGAGTTCAGGTTCATTTCTGAGCTCAGATTCTATTCAGTCAATCTGTCTATGTGTGTGCTAAAAATTATTGAGACTATATAATGTTTAATATCTGGTGAAATAAATTACCACTTACCCTCTTATTTTCCAGAAATTCCCTGTAACTTCCCACATGATTGTTCTGCTTATAAAATTTAGAATCAACTTATCCAGTTTTTTAAAAATTCCTTGTATTTTATTAATGACAGTGTCAGACTTATAACTTAACTTAGAGAGGATTAACATCTTTATGATGTTGAGTCTTCCTATGCAGGAACATGCTATGCCTTTCTTTTCATTCATTTTTTTCTTCAAACACATGAGCTCTGTTGATTTGTGTATGTGAATTTTATACCCTGCTATTTAAAGAATTTTCTTACTATTTGTTGTAGTTTTTCAGTACTCTTTCTTGGATTTTCAAGTTTTACAATTATAGTAACTAAAATGTAGATAATTTTATTTCTTCTTTTAACACCTCTAAATCCCTTCTTCTTTCTGTTTGGTTTGTCTACTGCCTCAGAAATAATGTTAAATAATAGCAATGGTACTAATATTTACCAAACACGTACATGCACCTATCAATTACTTTGTTCCTATCATCCTGTTAATACCTCATAGCAAGCAGCCTTAAGATTTTAAGTATTATCATTATCCCCATTTACAGAAAGGGAAACTCAGCAGAGAAATATTAAGTAAACTGCCCATAGTCACACAGGTTCTAGGTGGCAAGGTTGGGATTTGAACCTTGGTAGTCTAGTTGAATACCAAAGTCCATAAGATTTAACATTTACTACAAGACCTCTTAAGAGAAGTGTGAGTAAATAAATATCCTTTGTTTCTGACTCTGGTGGAAATAATCCTGGTGGTTTCCCATTAAGTATGATGAAGGCTTCCAGGTTAAGACAGATCTACTCAGTCATGTTAGGGATTGAGAGTTTTTATGAAGAATAGATGTACATTTTTTTCAAGAGCTTTTCCAGTATCAGCATAGGTAATATTAGATGATTTTTCTTACAAGATCTATTAAAATGAATTAAGTTAATAGAGTTCCTAAAATGGACTTACCCTTGCATCTCTGGAATGAAACCCACTTGGACTTGGTGAGTTATTCTTTTGATGTATTGCTGGATTTGTTTGATAATATTTAATTTATAATTTCTGCATTGTTATTAATAAGTGAATAGGCACAGTTGGACAGTCGAACAAATTCTGGTGTAGAGAAAGTTTTAGTTGGAGACCCCTTAGTGAAGAGGAGGGGCACTTGGTTGATGGCAAGCAGAGGAGTACGACAGCTATGTGTTCTCATCAAAGGAATTGATGAGGAAATTGAGGAATTCCCAAGCAATAAGAAAAGCATTAAATAGGAACTCTACCTACTTTATACAAGTTCCGTAAGAAACGGTTTCAAATCATTCAAAGAAAATGTTCCTATACCTCCTATATTTTTCCTATACCTCCTATTGTACACTTTCTATTTAAAATATCCTAGGGCCTTCCCTGGTGGTGCAGTGGTTAAGAATCTGCCTGCCAATGCAGGGACATGGGTTCGAGCCCTGGTCTGGCAAGATCCCACATGCCGCGGAGCAACTAACCCATGTGCCACAACTACTGAGCCTGCAATGTAGAGCCCATGAGCCACAACTACTGAGCCTGCGTGCCACAACTACTGAAGCCTGTGCGCCTACAGCCTGTGCTCCGCAACAAGAGAAGCCACCGCAAGGAGAAGCCCGCACACCGCAATGAAGAGTAGCCCCTGCTTGCTGCAACTAGAGAAAGCCTGTGTGCAGCAATGAAGACACAATGCAGCCAAAAAAATAATAATTAATTATTTATTTATTTATTTTTAAAAAAGGAAAGCACTGAAAAATAAAAAAAATAAATAAATAAAATAATATATTCTAGCGGTCAGAAGGGAAAATCCAGCTAGAATTCTAGTCACACCATTACATTATTAGTTACTAATAAAAGGATAATCATTTGATAACTGAATCATTCCCTAATGATTCATTCCCCTATGATGATGCATAGTTTTCTGCTCTTTAATGAGCTACAAAACCATAAATGAGAATAACTGAGGGTCCATGGCTAGACCACAACGGTTCATTTCAACATGGAGAAAAATGGAAGAAATGCCAGAATGAGAAAAGATGAATAAGTTGACAGCTGTCAAAGTAATGATACTAACTGCCCTTAAGTCCTTTTTATGACTAGTTCTGCCTAAAATAATTCAGTATTGGAAATGCTCAATTCCGTCCTTCCACCAAGGGGAGAATACAGCTCAGTTCCTCTGAGGGAGTCCTCTGGTGTTTCCTCAGGGTAGTGTTTGTTAGATGAGAGATGATAGGGCCATCTGCATCAGAATCCCCTAGGTGTTTGCTAAAAAGCAGGGTGCCCAGGCCCTACCTGGGGTGAAACTCTGAAATATAAAATTGCTAAAGTCAGATCATTCTGATGCAGACAGTCCTAGGACCTCATTTTCAAAAACTGTTCCTTAAAGATGGTTAATTTCTCCACTCTACCTTTTGTAGAATCAAAGCGCCATATTTTATTTTATTTTATTTATTTTTAAAATTACTTAATTAATTAATTTTGGCTGCGTTGGGTCTTCGTTGCTGTGAGCGGGCTTTCTCTAGTTGTGGCAAGTTGGGACTACTCTTTGCTGCGGTGTGTGGGCTTCTCATTGTGGTGGCTTCTCTTGTTGTGGAGCACAGGCTCTAGGCGCATGAGCTTCAGTAGTTGTGGCACATGGGCTCTGTAGTTGTGGCTCATGGGCTCTAGATCGCAGGCTCAGTAGTTGTGGCTCACAGGCTTAGTTGCTCCACGGAAAATGCCATATTTTAAATTTATCATTACTTAGATCCAAGGCCTGCTTCCCAGAAAGATGCATACAGACGGCCTATGATACATTTACGCAGACAGTGCATATACATACTGTGACCATTTCATTATTTTTATGCAAAGAAAATCAGACAAATTGATATTACTGAAACAAATTCATCTAAAGGTAGACAACTGACTTTCCAGGATCCATGGGTTTCTCTGCATAAAACCTTTCAGTCAAATCCTAGATGTCAAGGATGCTAAATGACTGCACATCCTTTCATACCTTTTAGTGGGTTGAACACTGAAGGGAAAATTTCCTGTGGGCGTCGCCATGGGGCATTACAGGAAGACAGCTGTCCCTGGCTTCTGGTCAACAATCTGCAACGAAAAACGAATATTTCAGTATTTCTGAATAATCTGCTTAATAATTTGGAAAGCAGAACCCATCTTCTGATGCTTACTAAGCATTTCTGGCTAGTAATTTGGACACATTTATCGTCTCTGACATTGCCTAATGGAGCTATCTACTACCCTCGTGCATGTTGAAAGTGACTGGATGAAGTGTATGCATTCTGAGCTCTACAATAAAGTGTGTGCCCCACAGATGGAAGCAGACCATCTTGGGCAGCCAGCCTAAAAAGTTAAACTAACCAGTTCTCCAGAAGCTATTCAGTGGGAGTATTTGTCATTTTAAAGTTTTTAATCCCAGACCGTCAAAATATATTCCAGTTTAAAAACAATATTCCATTTTAAACTGAGTGGGAAACAAACACTAGAAATTAGTTAAAAGGAACATTGTGATTGCTTTACCGAGGTCTCAATTCTTGAACCTGGAGAAAGTGGTGATACTAGAAAAATGTGACTTATTAAGACAGTACAGATAGTTTTAAAACTAGAATAAGAATCTCTGATGATACAGAGTGAAGTAAGTCAGAAAGAGAAAAATAAATATTGTATAATATCGCTTATATGTGGAATCTAGAAAAATGAGACAGATGAACTTATATGCAAAGCAGAAATAGAGACACAGATGTAGAGAACAGATGTGTGGATACCAGCTGGGGAAGGGGGAGGTGGGATGAACTGGGAGACTGGGATTGACATATGTGCACTACTATGTATAAAATAGATAACTAGTGAGAACATACTGTATAGCACAGGGAACTCTACTCAATGCTCTGTGGTGACCTAAATGGGAAGGAAACCCAAAAAAGAGGGGATATATGTATACATGTAGTTGATTCACTTTGCTGTACAGCAGAAATCAACACAACATTGTGAAGCAACTATACTCCAATAAAAATTAATAATAATAAAAAAAGACAACAAATAACAAGTGTTGATCAGGAGTATGGAGAAAAGGGAACACTTGTGCACTGTTGTTGAGAATGTAAATTGGTGCAGCCACTATGGAAAACATTATGGAATTTCCTCAAAAAATTAAAAATAGAACTACCCTATGACCCATCAAAAAAATAAAATAGGGCCTCCCTGGTGGCGCAAGTGGTTAAGAGTCCGCCTGCCGATGCAGGGGATACGGGTTCGTGCCCCGGTCTGGGAGGATCCCATATGCCGCGGAGCTGCTGGGCCCGTGAGCCATGGCCGCTGGGCCTGCGCATCCGGAGCCTGTGCTCCTCAACGGGAGAGGCCACAACAGTGAGAGGCCCACATACCGCAAAAAGAAAAAAAAAAATAAATAAATAAAATAAATAAAAAAAAAAATAAAATAATATAAAATAAAAAATATTTCATATAAAAAAATCTCATGATGATGATGACGATGATGATAAAGAAGAAGAAGAAAAATAATTGATGGAAGTTTTGGTCCATAATATCTTTAGTAAGTCTGATTAGAAATACATGGCCCCTAAATTAAGAAAAATAAAAGGGAGGGCGGGTGGCAGGCAGCCAGAGAAAGGAGGAATCCAAGATCCATGCTTATATTTTGTCCTTAAATTCATCCACAAAATGGCATAAATCTTGTAAAAGAAAGGTAAGCAGTGGGTTTTCATTGGTGCAGTCAAGTATGTACAGGCTCCTTCTAACTATCGGAGGAAAGATAATTCTAGGGGACAGGCTGCTTTTGCTGTAGGGGCATGTTGACTACTCTGATTATAAACTTTGACATGGTAAGTCTTCCCAAACCTGTCTTTACCAATTCATACCTCCCAATTCAACACTTAACACTGTCAGCTTAGTTTTTCATTCCAAGAAAGGTGATAAAATCAAATATTACTAAAATGGCTCTTCATACAAAAAACCTATTTGCATTTTATTCAGTTTCATAGAATTTCTGAACAGCTATTGAAAACTGAAAGTTTCTGTAACTGAAAGTTACAGATGGATATAAATATTTCAGTCAGCCACTGTGATAACTGTAGCAAATAAATGTTCTTGATGCTTTGGGACGCTTTTCTTTCAAGATGAATTCCAAATGTTAAATGCAACATTTTAAAGTTAGGGTTAGAGAATATTCAGACAGCACTGGTAAAGTCAGTCAATATATTTTCTTGAATTGTGACTATTCCCATTCAATCAGTAAAGCAGTTTCCCCAGAACAATCTCTAAATCTCTTGCTTTCATCTTGCTAAGGAAGTATTGGTTTTTGCTACTTTGGGAAGTTAAAAAAAAAACAAACGAGTATTTCCATCCCTACCCCTAACCCAAAGATCAGGCCACTGGCTGCCCTTCCCCTTCCCAGATAGAGTTCACTGTTGGTATAGCATCCTTAGAATCTGTTAAAGTGATTATATGACAACATGGAAAATGAATAGGGTATAATAATAAGTAAATAAACCAAGGTTCAAAATTGGATTCATGAAATGATTGCAATTTTGTTGATATCATATATACATGCAGACAAGACTCGAAGGAGACGGGGAAAGTGAAGCCAAATGATTTTTTGGGAAGTGAGATTTGGGATGAATAACTCCTATTTTAAATTTTCCATTACTGTTCTCATTATATTGTTCGAAAAAATAACTTCTTTTAAAAAAGAATCTGCCAGGCAAAGGACGATGGCTCAGCTCCGAGCATGGACATAGCTACAAAAAGGTAAACAAGGTGACAATTTGTTTTCCAGACTGTCAAGATTTTCACTATTTTATGACTTTCAGCCAACATAATGCATTAAATGTGTAACAAAGGGGATTCAATATTTATACCTTCCTTTGTAAGGTTTAACATGTAAATAAACCTCAGATTCGTAACAACAACAACAACAAAAAGAATCTGATTGATTTATACTCTGAAAACTATAAAATGTTGTTGAAAGAAATTACAGAACACACAGTAAATGGAAAGCCATCTAGTGTACATGGATTGGAAGGTGTAATACTGTTAAGATGTCAATACTACCAAAATTGATCTCCAGATTCAATGCAATCTCTATCAAAATTCCAACAATATTATTTTCATAAATAGAAAAATTCATCCTAAAATTTCACGTGGGATCTCAAGGGATCCCAAATAGCTAAACAATCTTGAAAAAGAAAAGCAAAGTTGGAGGTCTCACATTTCCTGATTTCAAAACTTTGTACAAAATCCCAGTAAACAAACAGTGTGGTATTGGCACAAAGACAGCCATATAAGCCAATGAAATAGAATAGGGAACTCAGAAATAAACTCTCTCACATATGGTCAAATGATTTCAACAAGGATGCCAAGACCATTGAATGAGGAAAGGACAGATTTTTCAATCAGTGGTGTTGGAAAACTAGATATCCATATGCAAAAGAATGAAGTTGAACCCTTACCTTACACCATGTACAAAAATGCACATAAAACAGATCAAAGACCTAAACATAAGGGCTAAAACTATAAAACTCTTAGAAGAAAACAGAGGAAAATCTTCATGACATAGAATTTGGCCGTGTGAAACTAAAACCACAGGCAACAACAAAAAAAATAGATAAATTGAACTTCATCAAAATTAAAAATGTTTGTGCATCAAAAGACACTATTGGGCTTCCCTGGTGGTGCAGTGGTTGAGAGTCCACCTGCCGATGCAGGGGACACGGGTTTGTGCCCTGGTCCGGGAAGATCCCACATGCCGCGGAGCGGCTGGGCCGTGAGCCATGGCCGCTGAACCTGCGCGTCCGGAGCCTGTGCTCCGCAATGGGAGAGGCCACAACAGTGAGAGGCCCGCGTACGGGGAAAAAAAAAAAAAAAAAGACACTATCAACAGAGTGAAAAGGTAACCCTCAGAATGGGAGAAAATATTTGCAAATTGTATATCTGATAAGGGATTGATACCTAGATTATATAAAGAACTCCTATAACTCAACAACAAAACAAACAACCTGATTAAAAAATGGGGAAAATGGGCTTCCTTGGTGGTGCAGTGGTTAAGAATTCACCTGCTAATGCAGGGGACACGGGTTCGAGACCTGGTCCGGGAAGATCCCACATGCCACGGAGCAACTAAGCTCGTGCGCCCCAAGTACTGAGTCTGCGCTCTAGAGCCCGCGAGCCTGGAGCCCGTGCTCTGCAACAAGAGAAGCCACCGCAATGAGAAGCCTGCACACCACAACGAAGAGTAGCCCCTGCTCACTGCAACTAGAGAAAGCCTGCATGCAGCAACAAAGACCCAACACAGCCAAAAATAAATAAATAAAATAAATACATTTTTTTAAATGGGAAAAGGACTTGCATAGACATTTCTCCAAGAAAATATACAAATGGCCACTTAAGCAGATGCAAGAATGCTTAACATCATTAGTCATCAGGGAAGTGCAAATCAAAACCACAATGAGACACCACATCACACTCATTAAGATGGTTATTATTAAAAAAAAAAAAAAAACAGAAAAGAACACGTGCTGTCAGGGACGTGGAGAAATTGGAACCCTTGTGCATTGCTTTTGGGAATGTCAAATGGTAGAGCTGCTGTGGAAAACAGTATGACAATCCCTCAAAAAATTAAAAATAGTATTACCACATGATCCAGCAATTCCTTTTCTGGGTATATATCCAAAAGGAATGAAAACAGGGACTTGAACATATATTTATACACCTATGTTCATAGCAGCTTTATTCCCAATAGCCAATGGTGGAAGCAACCCAAGTGTTCTCTGATGGATGAATGGATAAACAAAATGTGGTATACACATACAATGGAAAATTATTCAGCCTTAAAAAGGAAAGAAATTCTGACACATGCTATGACATGGATGAATCTTGAAGATATTATGCGAAGTGAAATAAGCCAGTCACAAAAGGACAAATCTTGCATAATCCGTCTTATATGAGGTACCTAGAGTAGTCAAATTTATAGAGACAGAAAATACCTCCCTTTTCTCCTTTCTTCCACTCCCTAGGTTGCTAGGGAGTGAAAGAAAGGAGAAAAGGGAGGTATTTTTTTTTAATGAGTTTCTATTTTTTATAGAGTTTCAGTTTTGCAAAATAAAAAGAGTTCTGGGGAATTCCCTGGCAGTCCAGTGGTTAGGACCCTGCACTTTCACTGCTGAGGATGTGGGTTAAATCCCTGGTCAGGGAACTAAGATCCCACAAACTGCATGGTATGGCCAAAAAAAAAAAAAAAAAAAAAAGAGTTCTGGAGATGGTTGGTGGGGATTGTTGCACAACAATATGAATGTATTTAATATCACTGAACTGCACACGTAATAATGGTTAAAATGATAAATTTTGTTACTTGTATTTTACCACAATAAAAGAATCTGATTAATTGCACACTGTAACTATTTTATCCTAGGCAGTACATCCTGATGTCCTTGTCCCTTTCTTTATATTCCCATTTCCCTTGGCTTTTCTCTTAATGAGATAGTTGCAGATTAATTGCCCTAATCTCAAATCTGTAGCAAGTTCTCTTCTGACTACTTCAGCTGTCAATTTCTGTGCTAATGGATTCAACTTCTGAGTTATAAGTATTTACTGATTGTGTAATATATGTGGGGCCCTGTGCTTGCTAGTGTGGACAATAAAGTAGAATATGGACCCACTGACTTTCAGCAGCAATACTCTGACAAGATGGGGTGCATGGGACACAGAGCACTATCTCCAAAGGAAAATGATACACACATAGGGAGTGCTTCCGACCAAAAGTGCCTTAGGAATTCAGGGAGAGAACTGGGCGAGGTGGAGTTGAAGTAAGCTTTGGAGAATGAGTAGGATTTGATTACATGGAGATGGGAGGCATTGAACTGAGGGGGCAATTGATGAATTAACTATTAACATGTGCCCTTTCTCCATCTTGGCACCATTGACACTTTGTACTGTCCTATTTTTGTTGGAGGGAGCTGTCCTCTACATTGTAGGATGCTTAGCAGCATCCCTGGCCTCTAACTACTAGATGACAGTAACTCCCTTCTCCACCTCCGTTGGGACAATCAAAAATGCCTTCTATTTGAGAACCACTGATATATGGAGCCTGTCCCTGAGCTAGAAAAGACATCAATTTGATCAGAATAGAAAGTCCATTCATGAGAGTATCTTTCACCTATGTATTCCAAGTGTCAGTTTTGGTACTTGACACATCATGGAGGGTGTATAAGTCTTTTTTGTTCATTCCTCTTTGAATAGTGCTATAAGAAAGTTGATTTGAAACCTTTAAAAGTTGGATAGAGAAAGCCTAGAAGTAGATGGACCATTTAGGAAGCTTCTGTAATAATTGAGAAAGAGATGTAAAGACCTGAACTAAAGTTGTGATAAGTGAAATAGAAAGGGGATGGATGCAAGAATTCATGTGAAGGAAGAATGTACAGAACTTGGGGGCAGAGGACAGTATATCTGGGTAAGCTGGGTAGAAGACAGAAAGGGCCCTGGTCTTACTGAGAAGCAGGGAAATCAAAGTATATATAAGCAGAAGTCTCTAAGTAGATAACTGAGGGTTGAGTGTGAATAGTTATTGGTTATCAAATCATAGAAAGAACTTCTGTAGCAAATAAGCAAGCTGAATATGGAATTATCTTGCAGGTAAAGAAGGCAAGCAAATTTAGACTTTCTTTAATCTTCTCACAAAAAGAAAAGAGAAATATAAGAAGAAGGACAAGGACAAAAGTACTACAAAATTTATCTTTCTTTTTTGTTGTTTCTGCTCTGTAATATCAGTCGGAGATGTAAAGATGAATAATCTCTGATTTAGGATTCTGAAATCTGCATTTGAAGCTCAGCACATCCCTTTAAAAGCCCTAAGAGAATAAAAACAGTGCTTTTTAAAATTCTAAACCATTTCCCCATTTTCACGGAGGAAATGCAGACAAAGCAAGGGCAAAATTTCCGCATGAGGGCCTCTCCCTGGCTCACGGCCTTGGCCGTCACTAAGCTGGTGAGCATCACATTGTCATTTGAGAAAGCCAGCTGCACAGCTAGATAGAGTGAGCCTGTCTCTGCAACTCCAAGACTGTAATTATGCTAAAATGGGATCTTGCAGCAGTGAATATAAAGAGAAGCCTTGGAATATCTCTCCTACACTAAACAACTTTATGGTTGAAAGGAAGCAATTACTGAGAACAAGATGAGGCTAAGGAAAAATAGCACAACTTTCCAACTTTTCTAACTTGGTTATTGAGATTGTGCTGACCTCAAACAGTTTTTGCTTTTCTTTCCCCTGAAGCCATAGTAATTCCAGCTTCCTAGCCTGATTTTAGATTAAGTGGAAAAAATTTTTTTAATTAACTATCTCCCTCACTCAATTTAAAGCAACTTTCTACATTGGCTTAAAAATATCGATAATTCTACCAAAGTCTTTAGGTTTAGTTATCCCTCCCACCAAAACCTGGAGAGACACTAGTATCCAATTAAGTCCTTTGCTATTTACTTGATGCAGCAGTTCTACCTTCCTAAGTTACAACCGTCCAGCTGGGAGGAGAGTTATCTGGGGACAGGACAGATGTGAAAACAGCAGAACCTGAGGGCTCCTAATTACTTTCTTCTCCTGTGATAGAAGTTGGCAGAAATAGGAAATTGCAGATAGAACAGGATTATGTCTGAGGCTGGAAACTGCAAATGAGTGTCACCTACAAAAGTACCTCCATCACCTTCTCATTCTGCCTCAGTTGTCTGCGATTAAAAATGTCCACCTTGAGGGCGTATCAAGATGGCGGACTAGGAGGACGTGGAATTCGTGTTGCTGTACAACTAGGGCACCTACCAGGCACCAGTGGGGGACCATGGACACCTAAGGGGACAGGAGGAGCCCCCAGCGACCGGGTAGGATGTGGGGTGTGTGGGGAGTGAAGGGGGAGGAGAAGTGGAGGGGGGATGGGACTGACGCCCCTGAGGGGTGGCTGGGGGAGAGGAAGGGATCCCACGCCCGAAGGGGGAAAATGGGGGACCACTGGAAGGACAGAGGATCAAAAGGGAGCGCGGCCAGGTTTCCCTGCCCACTTGGGCCCCCGGGAGCCTGTTGAGATCCTGAGCCTGATCCTCTGCCCACCTAGGCCCCATCCAGCCACGTGGGTCCTGAAGGAGTGGGAGGGAGGGAAGGGGGGAGCAAAAGTAAAGGCCGGACCTATGAGAACAGCACCCCTGAGGGGTGGCTGGGGGAGGGAATCAGTTCCTACACCCAGCAGGACCCACCCACAGTTAGGGGTCCAGCAGGGACAGGGGGAGATGGTGGGGGAGGGGTGCGAAGGAATGGAAGGGAATGCTGGCCCGTGCTTTCCCTGTCCTTTTGGGCACCAGGAAGCCTGTTGGGCTCCCAGGCCTAATCCTCTGCCCCGGAGCCTCCCTCCCATCGTGCAGAGCCCAAGCCCCGCCCCACACCCCCAGCCAGGGCCCCACCTCTACACTCAGAGACCCCCTCCAATGAGTGGGGCCTAAACCCCACCCACACACCCTCACCCAGGGCCCTAACTCCAAACTCCAGAACCCCACACTCCAGAGGCCCTCCTTTCCAAGTGCTGCCACTCCCCTTCCATTCAGGTCCTAAGCACAGGTCCTGCCCCACACTTGAACAATGCCCCGCCTAGGTCCCACCCCACCCTAAACCCCACCACTGCCTAAGTTTCACCCCCGCCTAAACTGTGCCCCCATAGCCAAGGCTTTTCTTTTTTTTTTTCTTTTTTCCTCTTTTAGATTCAGATTCTGTTTTACCTTGTTGATTCATTGTTGTTGACACTTTTATATTTTTATTTTTGGTAATAAATTTTTTATTTTTCTAATTTTATTTTATTCTTTATACTTTGTTATTGTTCTCTCCTTTTGGCTTGTTCCCCCCCTCCCTTTTTTGTTGTTGTTGTGGTTTTATTTACCTTGTTGTAGTTGTTTCAATTATAGTTTTATTTTTCCTAATGTATTTTTTATCTTTCAAATTTTATTTTGTTTTTTATTATTTGATATTGTACTGCCTCTTTTTCTTCCTTCCTTCCTTCCTTCCTCCCTCCCTCCCTCCCTCTCTCTCCCTCTCTCTTTCTTTCTTTCTTTCTTTCTTCCACCATGAAGCTTGCACGATCTTGGTTCCCAGGCTGGAGGTCAGGCCCAAGCTCCTCTGGTGGGAGCTCTGAGTCCAAACCACTAGACTAACAGAGAACCTCAGACCCCAGGGAATATTAATCGGAATGAGGCCTCCCAGAAGTCCTCATCTCAGCACCAAGACCTGGATCTATCCAATTGCCTGCAAATTCCAGTGCTGGATGTCTCAGGCCAAACAACCAGTAAGACAGGAATACAGCACCACCCATCAAAAAAAAAAAAAAAAAAGAAAGAAATGGCAAGAAATGCGTTACAGAGAAAGGAGCAAGTTAAAGACCTACAAGACCAAATAAATGAAGATGAAATAGGCAACCTACCTGAAAAAGAATTAAGAATAATGATAGTAAAGATGATCCAAAATCTGGGAAACAGAATGGAGAAAATACAAGAAACATTTAACAAGGATCTAGAAGAACTAAAGAGCAAACAAACAGTGATGGACAACACAATTACTGAAATTAAAGATACTCTAGAAGGAATCAATAGCAGAATAACTGAGGCAGAAGAACAGATAAGTGAGCTGGAAGATAAAATGGTGGAAATAACTGCCAGGGAACAGAATAAAGAAAAAAGAATGAAAAGAATTGAGGACAGTCTCAGAGACCTCTGGGATAACATTAAATGCAACAACATTCAAATCATAGGGATCCCAGAAGAAGAAGAGAAAGAGAAAGGGTCTGAGAAAATATCTGAAAAGATTATAGTTGAAAGCTTCCCTAACATGGGAAAGGAAATAGTCAATCAAGTCCAGGAAGCACAGAGAGTACCATACAGGGTAAACCCAAAGAGAAACATGCTGAGATGCATATTAATCAAACTATCAAAAATTAAATACAAAGAAAATATATTAAAAGCAGCAAGGGGGGCCTCCCTGGTGGCGCAAGTGGTTGAGAGTCCGCCTGCCGATGCAGGAGATGCGGGTTCGTGCCCCAGTCTGGGAGGATCCCATATGCCGCGGAGCGGCTGGGCCCGTGAGCCATGGCCGCTGAGCCTGCGCGTCCGGAGCCTGCGCGTCCGGAGCCTGTGCTCCGCAATGGGGGAGGCCACAACAGTGAGAGGCCCGCATACCGCAAAAAAAATAAAAATAAAAAAAATAAATAAATAAATAAATAAAAAAGCAGCAAGGGAAGAGCAACAAATAACATAAAAGGGAATCCCCATAAGGTTAACAGCTGATCTTTCAGCAGAAACTCTGCAAGCCAGAAGGGAGTGGCAGGACATATTTAAAGTGATGAAAGGGAAAAACCTACAACCAAGATTACTCTACCCAGCAAGGATTTCATTCAGATTTGACAGAGAAATTAAAACCTTTACAGACAAGCAAAAGCTAAGAGAATTCAGCACCACAAAACCAGTTTTACAACAAATGCTAAAGGAACTTCTCTAGGCAGGAAACACAAGAGAAGGAAAAGACCTACAATAACAAACCGAAAACAATTAAGAAAATGTTAATAGGAACATACATATCGATAACTACCTATCCATAAATTCTAAATAGACATTTCTCCAAAGAAGATATACAGATTGCCAACAAACACATGAAAGAATGCTCAGCATCATTAATCATTAGAGAAATGCAAATCAAAACTACAATGAGATATCATCTCACACTAGTCAGAATGGCCATCATAAAAAAATCTACAAACAATAAATGCTGGAGAGGGTGTGGAGAAAAGGGAACCCTCCTGCACTTTTGGTGGGAATGTCAACTGATATAGCCACTATGGAGAACAATATGGAGGTTCCTTAAAAAACTAAAAATAGAACTACCATATGACCCAGCAATCCCACTACTGGGCATATATCCAGAGAAAACCATAATTCAAAAAGAATCATGTACCCCAATGTTCATTGCAGCTCTATTTACAATAGCCAGGACATGGAAGCAACCTAAGCATCTATCAACAGATGAATGGATAAAGAAGATGTGGCACATATATACAATGGAATATTACTCAGCCATAAAAAGAAAGAAAATTCTGAGTTATCTGTAGTGAGGTGGATGGACCTAGAGTCTGTCATACAGAGTGAAGTCAGAAAGAGAAAAACAAATACCGTATGCTAACACATATATATGGAATCTTAAAAAAAAAAAAGGTCCTGATGAACCTAGGGGCAGGACAGGAATAAAGATGCAGATGTAGAGAATGGACTTGAGGACATGGAGAGTGGGAAGGGTAAGCTGAGACGAAGTGAGAGAGTGGCATGGACATATATACACTGCCAAATGTAAAATAGATAGCTAGTGAGAAGTAGCTGCATAGCACAGGGAGATCAGCTCGGAGCTTTGTGACCACCTAGAGGGGTGGGATAGGGAGGGTGGGAGGGAGACGCCAGAGGGAGGGGATATGGGGATATATGTATACATATAGGTGATATATGTATATATATATATAGCTGTATATTCCATTCTTTTCAGTGGTCTGTAGGTTGTGTTTCCACAGAAGCAGAACCTGAGGGAAGGAAATGAGTGGAAGTGGTTTATTTGGGAGGTGATCCCAAGAAGCACTGGTAGGGGGAGAAAAAGTGAGGGAGGGTAGGGGAGGAAGGCAGTAAATGGTGTGGTTCGAGGAGCTTACTTGTGTGGGCAATAGGAACTCTGGGAGACAGTGTAGAACACATAGCAGAGTCAGCATAATTGAGAGCGGAGGAACTGGATATTTACCCCTGGTTGTTAGTCACTGACTGAGCTTTGCTGGAAGGAGGCATTAATTCCCCAGCGCTTCTCTCTGCCCCACAAGAGGTCATGTGGGCTCAGCTGGTCAAAAACAAATACAAAAACAAATCAAAACGCTCAGAGAGTTGTAAGTGCTAGCGATTGGAAACCTGAAAAGCAAACATGGTAACTGTGAATGCTGAGGGGGTGTGGGCAGAGCCCCTACAGTGTCGATAGATACCTTTTGGTTTTGGATTTTTTCCCCAATTCACCCTGGAACTCGAATCCTTCATGTTTTCCAGAGAGAGTCAACACTATTGACTGCCCCGTTCTCTATTTTTTTCCTTTCTCTCCATATCCATTTCCACTCATCCTCAGTCAGAAGATGAAAGAGATATACATATGTACTCAATATATTTCTCTTCAGATTGCTGAGAATCCTCAGGATTTTGTTGCCTATCTTCTACAGTTTCTGTGAGTGGAGTGAGGTTAGGAGCTGAGCTTTCCTCTGTATCTAGCTTCTATGCTCTGTATTAGAAGCTGGTGCCCCTCCTCAGCCCTCCATACTGCCCACACAGCCTTCCAACTGCCCAGTTTTAGAAGTTTGTTGTGCTTTGGTTTAAAAATATATCTACAAATTCTTTGACATCCTCTCCCTAAACGGCAAAGGAGCATTCCCCTCCCCTGGAGTGTAGGCTGAATTGTCTTCTAATGAATAGAATATGGTGGAAGTGAAGGTATGTGATTAGGTCATGAAAGGCATCCTTTCTCCTCGCTCCTCTCTCCCTCTCTCTTTCTCCCCTTCTCAACATTCGCTCTGAGGAAAGCCAACTACCCTATCGTAAGCACACTCAGCAGCCCAATGGACAAAGCCACACGATCATTCTGTGAACAGCCAGCAAGGAACTGAAGCCTCTGGACAACAGCGTATGAGTGAGTTTGGAAGAGGATCCTCCAGCCCCAATCAAGTCTTTTTATGGGAAAACTGGAGGCACAACCACCCAGCTAAGCTGTTTCCAGATTCTTGACTCCCCAAAACTGAAAAGAAATGTGTTTTAAGCCACCGAGTTTGGGAGTGATTTGTTAAGCAGCAATAGATAAATAATAGAATTGATTAGGATTGTCCTTTCCTAGTTAGGTTCTTTTTGGTAAATTTGGAGCTGGCTTTTTAAAAAAATTTTTTTTAATTTACTTTATTTATTTATTTTTGGCTGTATCGGGCCTTTGTTACTATGCGCGGGCTTTCTCTAGTTGTGGCGAGCGGGGGCTACTCTTCGTTGTGGTGCGTGGGCTTCTCAATGCGTTGGCTTCTCTTGTTGCAGAGCACGGCCTCTAGGCACGCGGGCTTCAGTAGTTGTGGCGCATGGCTTCAGTAGTTGCGGCACGTGCGCTCAGTAGTTGTAGCTCGCGGACTCTAGAGTGCAGGCTCAGTAGTTGTGGCGCACGGGCTTAGTTGCTCTGTGGTATGTGGGATCTTCCTGGACCAGGGCTCGAACCCGTGTTCCCTGCATTGGCAGGCGGATTCTTAACCACTGCGCCACCAGGGAAGCCGGGGGCTGGATTTTAAACTATTTTTTGCGCTCCTTTTTTTAAATATGCAATTTAAATTCACCATATTAAACACCTTTGAAGTTAACTCTTTTGTCTTGAATGTGGCATAATATGTTAAACTTTGCTTTTTACTCCTTTCTGTTGTACGTAAGTCATAGGGGACCTAGGGAATCTTTTGTCACTTTATTTCTTGGACAACAGTGAAGACGGAAGCTGTTCAGTATGTCTTTCCCCTTCACATTTTATCTATAAAGAGAACAAGGTAGGAGGTTAATACTTTTAGTTGATAGAGGTACTTTAACAAGTTCTAGACAAGGGAAGGCTTTGATGCCATCTCCAAGAATCTCTTCGCTTTTTTCTACCTGCTTCTAAAACTCCTCTTGGATCCTCTGGAATGTCAGATCCCTCAGTCACCAGCACCGCTACTGTCTTTCCTCTGCTTCAAGCTGATTGGAATTGATTGCTCTTCTGTATCACGAGGTTCATAGTCTCAATTTTCTCTGTTTGAAATCTCTAAGAAGTACTTTTCTCCTATAAAGTTCACAGTGGCACTTCATTCTTAGAAATATTGCATGAAGCAGATGGAACAAAGTGTGGAATCAGACAACTAGGGAGGTTATGACTTCATGAATTTATGGTAGACTCTCTTAACCCAGAAACTAAATAAAACAGATATTCCACTTGAAGCAACTCTTGCAACTCAGTTTTTATAATAACTTAAATCACTTTAAAATAAAAATCTTCTATTTTGAAACGTAAGAATTAGAGAATAGGGTCTCAAGCCAACCTTGATGACTCGAAGAAAAAATCTCCATTAGAAACACAAAATCGTACATACTCTATGATACGAATCATGTGAAAAGTATGTGTATATGTGGAAAAAGATTAGGAGAACTAAAGGAATGTAAACAATTATTTCCTTTAGGCTGAGACATTATAGGTAAACTTTGAAATTGTAAAATCAAAATCTTTCCGGAAGAAAGAAATATAACTACGTATGCCTGGGTGGATTTGTGTAAACACTACAGAATTTTAAAAAGTAAACTGGGCTGGGTTATGAAGGAGAGAGAAAGAGACCATTCTTTCCTTCTGGCTGCAGGGAGGCGTCTGAGCTGAGACTGCACTCGTACTGCTGAAAAACTCCCTCTGCTTCCTTCCCTTTCCAGCTCAACCCCATTTCACTATAGTCTGCTTTTCTTCTCTCTTGATAGAAAATCTCCAAATTAGTTGAGAGTTGATTATTTTGTCTGAACAAAAATAATGATAATAAAACTTCTAAAAAAATGACGTCTGATAAGTCCCAATTTAGAAATCAAACCAACCAGGCGGCATCTCAGGGGCTGAGGCTACTGTCACCTTTGGCTCTTAAGAAACGACAGCCTGCATCCTCCTCCCGTGTTTGTGACTCTCTGAGTGTGGAAATGACCTAAGGGAAGCAGCAAAGCAGGCTGTGGAGCAGTCTTATAACTGGAAAAAATAAGTAGGCCTGCTTATTATGTCTGTCTATAAAACTCTGATCTGTTACACCCCATTCATTAAAAAAGGTAATAAGCACCACAGGTTACATTACAGATGTGCATGTGGTTAACTTTAAAAATGTGACTATTGGGCTTCCCTGGTGGCACAGTGGTTGAGAGTCCACCTGCCGATGCAGGGGACACGGGTTCGTGCCCCGGTCCAGGAAGATCCCACATGCCACGGAGCAGCTAGGCCCGTGAGTCATGGTTGCTGAGCCTGCGCGTCCAGAGCCTGTGCTCCGCCACGGGAGAGGCCACAACAGTGAGAGGCCCATGTACCGCAAAAAAAATAAAAAATAAAAAAAATAAAAATGTGACTATCTCCAGAAGGAATTACATTTGGAGAAGGGCCAGTTGCTGGGCAAGGTCAAACTGTTTCCATCCGCCCTGGGAACTGCTAAGCACCAATCTCTTATGCCAGGTTTTAGCATTGGAGTCAGCAAGGTCTTTGTCATCTCTTGGCAAGCAGAGAGGGGGCGGAGGTGTACATCGGACCAAAGGCGATAGATCTCTACCCAGAGGACCCAGCCCTGACCTCGGTGCTTGAGTAGAAGTGACCTTGCCGAAGGCTACGTTTGTTTTTGTAGTCTTTTTCATTTTTTACCTAATTTTTTTTATCAGTCTATCTCCCTCCTCCAGAATGTAAGCTCCATAATGGTAGGGAATGTTTGTTCATTGCCATATCCCCAGCATGAGAGTGCTAGAAAGTGGTTTGGTCAGTGTATCCAGGCTGGGTGGGGATGACACAGGGGAAGGAGTTGGGGACGGAGGTGGGGTAAAATCTGGGTCAGAGAAATTAGATGCTTTCCAGAGATTGCCAGGGCCATGAGTCAGGAATCATCACCAAGAGAAGCCAAGGACAGAGCTTAGGTAGGTTTAGGGTGAGGTCTGAGGCTCTGCATTCTTAAAAGCTCCAAGATGATGCTGATACTGTTGGTCCAGGGACAACATTTGGAAGGGCGAGATTCTAAATTCAGGTCTGCTATGGACTATAGCAGAAACCTCCGTGGAGGGGCCTGGGTACGCTGTGATGAGTGGGAGACAAGAGTGAAGACCTGGGCAGGGTGATGGCCACAGTGGGTCTGTGAGCAGCTCAGGGCATGGGCAGCTGGTGTGCAGCCTCAGCTCTGGCTTTGTTAGCCTCTGGCTTTGGGAGAGGTGAGGTCTTTTATCTTTTTAGAAATAACCTGTGGCTCATTTTCTTATGTCCCATTTCATGCTGTGACTTGACTCCTACTACAAGGGCAGAGTGGTTAAGGGACCTGCGTGTGGGGAGGGATGTGCATAGGAAGTTCTCTGAAGTACCCCATTCTCTTTGCCCTCCCATCTTATCCTTCACCTTCATCTTATCCTTTACCTGTGCACAGTGCTCAGAGCACTGGGCTGAGAGGTAGTGAGGTGAGTGGGAGGAGTGCTGAACCTGAGTCAAAAGATTGAACTGAGTCCTGGCTCTGCTGCTTATGGAGTGGCCTTGGACAAGTTGCATAACCACAGTGGCTTGCAATTTCCTCAACCATAAAATGGGTTTAGTAAGACCTGCTCTGAGTATCTCATGAGAGTATTGTGAGGACTGAGTTAATGTATATGAAACAAGAGTTATTACATCAGTGACGTTGCTCCCTTTGCCCTTGACTTTGGGTATACCTTGAGTGTCTTGAAATGAACAAGTCACTCAAGTAAGTGTTTCTACTGCTAGCCTTGACCAGGACATATAACAGGTGACTTGTTTCTGTAAAGGTCATTTACATTTGGAATGTTTTAAAAGTTTACTTCATTTATTTCTTCCCTCAGGAAAATCTCTGTTCTTTGCATGATAGAATCCTTACTCATCTTTTTAAAATTCTACATAAATACTGTAATCACTTTAAAGTCACTGGCAGGAAAAATAGGTTTCTTCAAGACTCCATCATTTGCTGCAAAGGGTAAAAGATGACCTTGTCTGAAATACAGGGTGTAATTATTTCAGATTCTGAAAAAACTGTTCTTTGAACAGTCCATGCCTCTCCTTTGCTTGTTTCTTTTAAAAGAACTGCAAGCTCTAGTGAGAAGGTTGCCATAAAAATAGAAATGCCAATCTCTAAAGATCTCAAGGCACTTGCAAAACGATAAATAATTAATTTTCACAGCATCCCTGATATGATTAATCTTGTTTTAGAGATGAAGCAAGGGAGGCCAAAAGAAGTTAAGGGACCTGCCCAAGGTTATAAGCAGCCAAGCCTGGAATAGAAGCCAGACTGGAACTCAGGGCTTCTAACAAAAAGGTTTAGTTTAGTACATTTACTGAGCATGAACTACATCCTAGGTACCAAGGGGACTGTATCATCTAGGAGTTCATGATCTAGTGGGGAACACACACACACACACACACACACACATACACACACACACACTCCCCTAATATAAAGCAAACAGCAATGAATACTATAATTAGATACCAGAAGTATATAAAAGTAGAAGAGGGGAAAAATTAATTATGACTCAGGCAGAGGGGGAATTTGGGAATGTTTTATAGAGGAGATGAGATTTGACCTGAGGCTTGGAGAATGGGTTGACCATTGATAGGAGAACATAGGAGGGGAAACAAAAGGACATCCCTCCAGGCTGGCTATTCAGGTTTGAGTCAATAACTAGGGTTTTGAAAGCAAAGGAGCAAAGGAGACATTCTTACAAAATAGCAAGTAGAACTGGGTTATATGCAGAGTAGGGATCAGATTGCCAAGGATCTTGAATTCTAAATTGAAGAGGATGGATTTTGTTAGCCATGATGAGCCATCAGTGGCTTTGCGGGTAGGGAAGATATAAGGTATCTGTTCGAATAGGAAGGTTACTATGGCACCGATATGTAGGATAAATGAGAAGAAAGAGAAATAGCAGGCAGGAAACCAATAGTAACTTCTTCCAATCACTGAACAAATGTTTGTGGGATATTTTATTATTATTGTGTGCCAGTTGTAATGCTGGGCACTAGGGATACCAATATAAAAAAGACATAGCTTCTGCTGCTAAAGTGAAGCAGTGCTTACAGAACAGCCCAAGAAGTGCTGAGAGTGGTAGGAATAGGGTGCTTTGGAAGCATGGACAGGGGCATCTAAATGTGGGAAGACTGGGTGGGAGCAGGGAGATAAATTACGAGGTTGGGATGAACAATATACACACTACTCTATATAAAATAGGTAAACAACAAGGGCCTACTGTATAACACAGGGAACTATATCTTGTAATAACCTATAATGGAAAAAAATCTGAAAAAGAATATGTGTGTGTGTGTATGTGTGTAACTGAATCACTTTGCCATACACTTGGAAATAACACAACATTGTAAATTAACTATACTTCGATTTTTAAAAACTGCAAAAAAAAAATCTCTAAACTCAATAACTAACTTAAAAAAAATAATAATAAATAAATAAATAAGTGAGGGAAGACTTCCTGGAGGAGGTTTCCCTCTAGCTAAGTCTAAAGAATGAATGGGGATTGGTAGGTGAATGAGGCATGGAAGCACATTCCAAGTAATGGCACATGAGAGGTACGAATCAGGATGACAGGTTCAGGGAACAAGGGGCTCTGTGTGACTGGGTTGAAGTTGTGTGTGATGGTGAGGGAGGAGAAAGGGAGATGAAGCCAGAAGGCCAGCAAGTCTGGAGCATGAGAGGTTGTGTGTGTTGGTTAAGGGAATGAACTTCATCCTGAGAGCTTGTGAAGGACTTCTAAGTAGAGGAGGTACTATATCAGACCAGTTAAGTGCTATTGAAATCATTCTGGTGAGAGATTATAGGGCTTGACCTAGGTCAGTGGGCAGGTGGTGAGACTAGAGAGGACTTTATCATTTGGATGGAGAGTTTAGACTAATATACAGAATGAGATTAAAAGTCAAGGTGAGTATACTTAGTGAGATTAGTCAGACAGAGAAAGACAAATATATATCACTTACATGTGGAGTCTAAAAAATAATACAAATGAATGTACACTTAAAACAGAAACAAACTCACAGACATAGAAAACGAACTTATGGCTACCAAAGGGGAGAGGGAAAGGGACAAATTAGGAGAATGGAATGAAGAGATACAAACTACTATACACAGAATAGATAAGCAACAAGGATTTACTATAAAGCACAGGGAACTATATTCAGTATCTTGTAATAACCTGTAATGGAAAATAATCTGAAAAAAATACTGAATCACTTTGCTGTAAACCTGAAACTAACACAATATTGTACAATATTGTAAATCAATTATAATTCAATAAAAAAGGAAACAGAAAGAAAGTCAAGGTGAGGTAAAAGGCTGAATTATGGATGGATGTCAAGGGCTCTGGGATTTTGAAGAGAATAATGTGAAGCCTGGCATATATTGGCAGGCAGGGTTCCAGGAAGGGGTGGGGCCTGCACTGAGGATGGTGTTCCAAGTAAGGACTACAGGGCAGGTGGAAAGAGGCAAGGTCATCTTCCATAACCATGAGGAGAAAGCGCTGCATTGGTGGAGAGCTTGTTTTATCATATGGATGGTACTATGGTAGGGCTGGTTTATAAAAGACTTTAGAAGAAGCAAGACTAGATGAAATAAGCAAGAAAGAGACATTGAAAACTTTTGAACACAGGAGTGATCTAATAAAAATGACATAACCTGAGGGAGCTATGGGATGGCCAACTTTTGAAGGTTCTTGGGGTGACTTAGGAGATGGAGAGCGTCTCTTAATAACCTGAAGATCTGGCTGCAAGATGTGGATCCTTTCAACTTCTCTAACTATAATATCTTCTCGGGGAATGGCCATGAAATAAATCTTTTTCTGCCACCACCAATACAAATCTTAGAGTATTAGCCATCACTGGCTAATCTAAACTGAACAGTTGCTAGAAGAGAAGGACTACTTCTGGGAAGCTACCCTCCTAAGGTGTGGAGCACTCAGCTTCAGTGAAGAAGGACCCTGTGTCTCTCGGTGAATTCTCCTGGGACCACTCTGTGTATCCCTGACGAATTACTGTGTACAGAGGCCAACAGAGTGGCAACTTTCAACCTGAGTGATTATAGCAAGGCTCAACAGCTAAACAAAGAAAGCTAAAGGCTACATAAAAGAGCAACAAGTTGACATAAATCACAGCAATAATTGTTTTGGATCTGTCTCCTAAAGTAAAGGAAATACAAACAAAAATAAACAAATGGGACCTAATTAAACTTAAAAGCTTTTGCACAGCAAAGGAAACCATCAACAATTGAAAAGACAACCTACTGAACAAGAGAAAATATTTGCAAATGACATGACCGATAAGGGATTAATATCCAACATATATAAACAGCCCATACAATTCAACATCAAAAAAACAAACAGCCCGATTAAAAAATGGGCAGAACTGAATAGACATTTTGCTAAAGAGGAAATGCAGATGGCCAACAGGCACATGAAAAGATGCTCATCATTGCTAATCATCAGGGAAATGTAAATCAAAAACACAGTGAGATATCACCTCATACCTGTCGGAATAGCCATTATCAAAAAGTCTACAAATAATAAATGTTGGTGAGGATATGGAGAAAAGGGAACCTGTGTACACTGTTGGTGGGAATGTAAATTGATGCAGCCACTGTGGAAAACATTATGGAGATTCCTCAAAAAACTAAAAATAGAGCTACCATATGATCCAGCAATCCTGCTCTTGGGCATATATCCAGATAAAACTATAATTGGAAAAGATATATGCACCCCAATGTTCACAGCAGCACTATTTGCAATTGCCAAGACATGGAAACAACCTAAGTATCCATCAACAGAGGACAGGATAAAGAAGATGTGGTATATATATATATATATATATATATATATATATATATATATATATATATACACACACACACACACACACATACATACACACACAATGGAATACTACTCAGCCATAAAAAAGAATGAAATTTTGCCATTTGCAACAGTGTGAATGGACTTGGAGGGCATTATGCTAAGTGAAATAAGTCAGATAAAGGAAGATAAATACTATATGATATCACTTATATGTGAAATCTAAAATAATACAACAATCTAACGAATGTACCAAAAAAGAAGCAGACTCACAGATATAGAGAACAAACTGGTGGTTACCAGTGGGGGACGGGGAGGGGCAATACAGGGGTGGGAGAGTGGGAGGTACAAACTGTTGGGTGTAAAATAGGCTCAAGGATGCATTGTACAACATGGGGAATATAGCCAATATCTTGTAATAACTGGAAATGGAAAGTAACCTTTAAAAATTGTATTAAGTAAAAAACATTTTATTTTAAAGGAAGGCAATGAGTAAGAGAAAGACAAAGTCACAAGGAGAGTTTAGAAATTGACTAAGTGTATAGATCTGTGATCTGGTGACCTAGGAAGGGTAGGCCTATGGTGGTGAGATTCTTAAATCATGGCTAAGACTTGAAGAAAGAATAATATATCTGTTATGGGCTGAATTGTGTCCCCCCAAAATTCATATGTCAGTGTCCTAATCCCCAGCACCTCAGAATTCAACTGTACTTTTCGATAGGGTCTTTAAAGAGGTAATTAAAGTTAAATGAGGTCATTAGGGTGGGCCCTAATCCAATATGACTGATGTCCTAATAAGAAGAGATTAGGACACAGACACACACAGAGGGAAGGTCATATGAAGGCAAGGATAAAAGATGGCCATCTACAAGCCAAGGAGAGGCCTCAGAATGAAACCATCTCTGTTGACACCTTGTGCTTATACTTCTAACCTCCAGAGTGGTTTAAATTTTTGCTGTTTTAAGTCATCCAGTCTGCATTTTGTTATGGCAGCCCTAGGAAATACAGTGCTCTAGAAAACTAATACAATAGTTCCCTTGGGGCTAGAAGAACTCAAGGACTTGGACCAGAGCCAGAAGTACAGCAGACCGGAAAGCAAGGTAGGAAGAGAGAGGCCAGGGCAGATGGAGGCACACAGATCTAAGGATCTCTGAGTGAGATGTCTCTCAGACAAAGTATTTAGTTTCTGCCTTGAGTCATCTGCTGGTTTTTAGGAGTAGCTTGGCTGCACTTGGGATGCCTGGCCTGAGGGTGTGAGCCTTTTGTGATTTAATGCTGATGAAAGATATAAGAGATGATAGTTCTACATCCTCAAATTATCCCCCTTCTGAGCAGCATTCAAAGCAGTTGACCACCCCTTCCTTCTCCTCTCTTGGATTGTGTGATACCACGAGTCTCCTCTATTTCTGCTGGCTACTTTTTAATTTCATTTGCTGCCTTTTTTTTTTTTTTCCCTCTGCCTACATTCTAAATGATGGAGGTCCTCAGGGCTCCATCATGGATCCTCCTGTCTTCTCTGCCTACCTGATTTCTCCCGGTGAACTCATCCAGTCTCTTGGTTTAAATGCTGTGTATAAACAGATGATCCCAAATCTACATTGCTGGCTGCTCCCTTGAGCTCCTGACTCATGTAAACAAACACGTACTTGATGGTTTCCCCCTGGATGTCACACAGACATCTCAGATTTTGTGAGTACAAAATTACACTTGATTTTCCTGCTCAATCTTGTTCCTTTGCCCATCCTTCCATTCTCAGTTACACATTATCACCATCCACTCAGTTGCTCAAGCCAAGTCATCCTTGATCCCTTCCTTTCTCTAACCCAATCCATCAGCAAGTGCAGACCATTCTACTTTTAAAACATATCCCAACCTGTCCATCTCCCTTTATCACCTCTGCCAACATTACAGTACAAGTCACCATCTTTTGTTGCCTGGACTACTGTTAGAGCCTCCTGCTTTGCACATCTACTAAACCCAGTCTGCACCCAGAACCATGGAGTATAACATTCTCAGTTCTGCATAGTCTGCTCCCATCCTACAATTCCAGCCTCATCTTGCTTTACTCTCCTCCTTGCCCACTCCCTTTAAGACCTTTATTCAGTTCCTCTAATGTGTGTGTATCCTAGATTGAGTTCCTTTGAAATGACTTAGGGGCAAATTGGTAGTGGGGGGGCAGGTCAGTGATCCAAAAGGAGTGAGGGCATGAGAAGAAAGAGAAAGAAAAGGAGGGGAATAAACGAAGAGCACAGTTTTGGAAATTGCTGTTGGGAGCAACATGTCTCTCTTCTGCTGAGACCTCCTGAGAAGTGTACAGAATATCTCCCAGTGATGTTCACCTAAAGGAGGGGAGGCTGAGACCAGCTCCTGTGCCCTGCAGTTGAGGGTTGCCTGGCGGGGGTGGGAGTAGGGGACAGCATTAATACCCTGGCATTTCTAGGCTGCACTTGTGCCATTATCAGAGAAAGAAGAAAGATGCTCAGATGCTTGAGGTGGGTGGCTGTCAGATGGATGTGAGCTTGAGCTGTCAGGGACCGTTCACCATAGCTATGGCTGAAACAGAGGAGGGCTGAGAGGATGTAACATGGGGCACCAGAGGTGTCTCTGACTCCAAACTCTCTCTTGCATTGGTGACTTTGTATACGCTGTTCCCTCGGCTGGCCTTCTCCTCCTTCCTCCTTTGTGAGTAACTGGATCCCTTCCACAGCCTTAGGTCTCAGCTTAAATATCACTTCTTCAGAGTTGCCTTCCCTGATTTCCCAGTCTAAATTACATCTCCTTTGGTAGCCTCTCTCATAGCACCTTCAGTGCATGTGCCAGGAGCTGTGATCCTATATTTGTGTATTCAGTGTTGTATCTGTCATTCACACAAGAATGTTCATCTCTGTACACCCAGTGCCTGGCATTATACCTGGCACATAGTAGGCGCACAACTGACGAATGAAGAAAAATTATAAACCTAAATGTGTATCCCAGAAACCTGTCTCAAGTCTTTCTTTTGGCAGCAAAGGCAGGGAGCCTGGCTCTCCATCAGCCTGCATCGCTGCTGGAAGAGTTCAGGTTTCCCGGGTAACAGTTGGACAATAGTGGGAGGAAATTTAAGGACAGCAGAGAAAAACAGGGAAGGATTCAACAAACATTTGTGGAGCTTCCACTGTGGGTTAAGCCCTGCCTAGGTGAAGGGGATACAGAACTAGTGAAGACACAGTACCTCATAAGGTGGTCATGGGGGCAATCACAGAAACGTATAAGTTGCAAAGTGATCGGAAGACAGTAAATACCAAACAATGTGAGGCCGTATGATGATGAAAGATGCAACTAGATGGTTCTGAGGAGGCTTCCAGCCTTTTAATCAAAGGCATTCAGTCAAGTAGGGCCAGACCAGGGGGGTGTGAGCACCTGAGGGAGATTCTTGAACTATTTAAACTCAAGGGGTACTGAAAATAGTTTTGCTCACAACTCTCCAGGGCTGCCCAGCACTTTGGAAGATAGTTTCAGATACAGAGTGCAGCTGTGCCATTCCCAAGCTGGAGGGGAGAATGTTGGTTCCCTGCCACTTTCTCTGTGGTAAATGAGTAGCCATATAGGGTTAAAATGGGCCTACTCTCTTTAGTCTAAACTTTCTTGATTTAATACACTTCTTTTTTGTGGCAATAGCCAAAAATGAGTGGTAACATTGAATAAAATTTGATATAATTTATCTCTAAACTTGCAACTCAAAAAGTACATGTTTATATCAAAGATATTCTGTGGTAACATTTGCTTTAACATAATATCTATCTATCCCGTATCTAGCAGTATGGGAGCTGAGTGGTAGAAAGACCCTGAGAATTGAACTCCTTCATCACGGTCCCAGGTCTCTCCTAACCACTTCTCCTAAACTACTTCTCAGTGTAGCTGCTCCATTCATGCCTAAAGTGTTCAGAACTTCTCAGGAATTCAAAGAGACAACATTCTGAAGGCACTGGCAGGTCACGAAGTGTAGTGAAATGCGCCAGGATCTGGGAACTGGGAGACCTGGTTTCTAGTTCAGGCTCTGCCGCTACCCAGCTGTGCAGCAGTGAGCACCAACCCCTCTGGTCTATTTCACCACCTGTGAAGTATGGCCTGGCTTTTCAGATCTAAATGCACAGGGAAAACACGAGAGGCAGGACATCGTGTTTGGGCCTTAGAGCCAGACTATCTGGATTCAAATCCATGCAGATCAAAGCCACTTACTAGCTGTGTGACTTTGGGCAAATTACTTATCTCTCTGCCTATTTTCTCATCTTTAAAATGAACTAATGGTAGTTTCTGTGTCATAGGACAGTTATGAGGATTAACTGACTTTCTGTACATGAAAAACACCAAGTAAGAACTATCTAAGTTTTTGTTAATATTGCTTATCGTAGCACTGTTTGTAACAGAAAATGCTCGGCATAACCTAAGTACCCATCACTACGGGACCAGTTACATAGACTATCAAACATAGAATGAGGCACAGCTTGCATGTTCTTATTGAAAATCTCCAAGTCACTGGTTAATTGAAAAAAGCAAGGCACAAACCAGGGAAGAGCCTGCTGCCATGTGTGTGAGTTCATCTTTAAAGAGCACATATGGATAGAATTGGGCTAGTGTGTACACAGAATTTCTAAAAGGACATAGAGAAACTCTTAACAGTAATTATGTCTCAGGAGGAGACTAGGTGGGGACAGGTTAAGAGGGACTTAACTTTCTATTTATGCCCTTCTACTTGAATTTGTTGCCCTGTGTGTGAATGTATTTTTCAAGAAATAAGCTAGTTAAAAACAAAACAAAAAACGATAATGCTTGCTTTGTCTGTCTCAGAAGACCATTTTGAAAAATAGATGTGAGATAATGTGTCTAAAAGCATGGTGAAAATTGGAAAATGCTACATCAATGTAATGCATTATTTAAATAAGAATGTTTGGCCTACAAGATCTAGAAGCCCTAAATGTACATGGTTGCTGAAATGAATCAGTGTGGCTTTAGAGTATTTGCCTAACAATGGTAACTTTCACAATAGTATTAACAATAGTATTGACTAATGATAGTAAGTAGTATTGGGGTATTAGCAGCACCATTAGAGTAGTATTAGTAGCACCCAGGGTTCCAGAACTTTTCTTTCGGAAATCAACTTATTTTTCCATTTAAATAAAGGGTAAGGGTCCCTCCCCATGACTTTTTTTCCTTTGGAGTTCTAATTATTTTGCAGCTTTGGAAAAACAAATCCAATGTTAAATTTTACAGTATTTTAAGTATTTTCTCCTTCCTCCCAAGATGTATAACCATTAAGAAAATGTTCCCAAATTAGATACCTTGCATCTTTCATTAGCTATCCCACTGGTGAAAGAGATTTATTTAAATTGAAACTTAAAAAAAAATAAAATCAGTAAGAAATTAAAAGTCAGGTTAATGTCTAAGGTGAGGATTATATGTATAAGTGCTTTGAAACCAGGGCTGGAGAAGAGAAACCAGGTGGGGATGAAAATGATGAGAAACTCTCCCTCCCCTGTCTCTCATTTCCCACAAAGTGGAAATTTTGAGTCAACCTTAAGAACACATAGAATTCCTGCCTTGTGGCTCGATTGTGAAAAAGGAGGTTGTATAATTGTGTACATTGATTCCACACAGCATACACAAGAATGATCCTCAAGACTTCTCTTCACTGGGGTTTGTGAGCCTGGACACACAGCTTCAGATTACCCGCTTTCCAGGCACAGGCCCTTTGGAACAGCTCCCAAACGTGAGCTTGCTCTTCCCTGTGCAATTTTGCAAGCAGGCGATCTCAGCTCATTCACCAGCCCCCAGCACTTCTGGTTTGTGGTTTCTAAGCACCCCCTAGGGTCCCTGACAACTCAGTTTCCATCTCACAGACCTTTGATTAGAAAGCTGCAGTGTGGCTTTGTGTACACCGCTGGTCCCATCCATCCGAACAGTTTCAAGTCTCAGGGGCCGTCCACCGGGAGCCGTGCTGGAGTGCTGCCTCTTTCCCACTCCCTCCCACATCCTGGAGAAAGAGAAGGACATCTAGGGCGACTCCATTTTCCTCCCCACTGCAACCCTCTAAACTGGACTGCAAAGAGCTGCTTTCCCCCAGCAGAGGACTCTGCTGGTCATCCTGATTTCTTTGGTTGTCTGGAGGGCAAAATGCAGAAATGCTGATAGTTCATCCACTCTTTCCTGTTTCTCTCAGAAAAGCCCTCTTCCACGCAGTGGCTGCTGGGTGCAGTGACCCTGGCCCCTAGCTGCTCTGGGCAGCTTCTTACCTCTCCTCCCTGCCAAGGCCCCGACCATTTCTGCCTGCTGAGCTGCATGTCACAAAAACCTTAATCTCTCCAGATATGGAGAGAAAGATTCGGATGCTTGAAGTAAAGTTATAAAGCATTCCTTTCCCCCAGTGACATAGGAATTCAATCACACGATCCTGCTGGTGTTTGGGAAAGGTGGCTATAAGAGAGGCGAGTCCTTGGGATGAGGCTGTGTTCCTAGGCACAGAATGCCTCTCTGGAGAGCCAAGGGAATGCCTTCACCACAGTTGCCTAAAGGCAAGAGTGGAAACAAAGAAACCTCTGCCCTGGAAAAACAATTGGCTATTGGGCTCTGATTTTGACAGGGTTCTTCCCCCTTCTACTACAGCTGCCAGGACCACAGCTCCGGCCCCCCAATCCACAGCAGACGTTCCTGCAGTCTGGGCAGCTGGGCAAGGAGACTTCCAATGAGCAGTGACAGGCAGCAGGGGACAAAGGTCTAACGTTTAGTTCCTTTGTCCACTTTTGGGGGGCAAATTGTGGACAAGTTGCAAAAATATATAACAAGGTCCACATTTAGGCTTTGAGGTCACAGAGATAATAACGGGTGATACTTTATAGTGCTCTCCAGCACCAGACACTGTCTTAAGTTTGTTAATAGTAAGTCATTTCATCATTAAAATAACCCTTGGAAGTGGTTGGTTTTATTATCATCCTCAGTTCACAGTTGTAGAAACTAAAACTTGCAAAGGTTAAGCAACTCAAGGAGGATCACCCATTCAGTAAGTTATCCAAGTACAACTGAAACCCAAGAATTCTGTGCCAGCGTCTGTAATTGGAACCACCACATTCTTCACCTTTCTTGGGGACTGCTGGTTTAGGGCTCTCTAAGGTTCCTGATCTTTGTTCTGTGGGATAGACATATGAGTAGTCTGGAGACAAAAGAGGCTACTCCTAGCTTTATGCAGGGCTGTTGACCAAAAGAACCCAATGTGTGGAAGAGCTGATGTGAATTTGATTTTGATCTGAAAATGAAATGAAATAGAGGAAAAACAGAAAACACTAAGTAGGAAAGGAAGATGAAAAAGAGAGAAAAAGGGGAAGGAAAAGTAGGTTTTATTCATTCATTTGTTCATTCATTCAGTTAATAGATGTCTTCTATGTGTTAGGCAATGTGCCAAACACTAGGAACCAATGGTTAGCCAAAAAAAAAAAAAAGAAAAGAAAAATTTTTTGTCATTGAGGAGCTTGTAGTTTAATGGGGGAAAGTGACCATCAAATAACCACATATGTAGATTTCACATGACAACCCCTATTTAGTGCTATGAAGGAAAACATCTTGAGGCTCAAAATGGTATAATAGGGGACCTAGCCTAGTCTATCCCCTGGTTGAAATGTGTAGGGCAGAGGTTTAATACATTGCCCGTTTCAGGGGAAAGGTAGAGTTGATTCTGATATTCTTGAATGAATAAATCTTGCAGACATGATAGTCATCTTCATTTTTCATTAGAGGAGCTTAGAAAGGGAACCATAATCGGTATGATTTTTTGCCTTTCAACTCTCCCCAATCTGCTCTAATTTTAACTTTATTTCTCCTGGTTCAGTGCCCCTTCCCCTACAGTGCGCCTCCTAAATCACTTCACTTCCTCTTTAGTAATAGGTTCTCATTGGGCAACTGTCTGTTGAAGCACTCATTTGTCAATGATGCTGCTGTCACTCCCTGAGCTTTGCAAAAACACATGGGAGACAGTTGGCTAACCTCAATTTCCCTTCAGCATTTGGTTTACCCCCAGAAGGTTTACCTGAACTCAAGGCTCCAATATTCTCCATTGCTGATTAAATTCATTCTCTCTTTAAATTAACTATAGACTCTTTGGCATTATCTTTTTCAACGCATACAGTAAATCCTATTTCTTCTAGTCTCCCTTCATTCCATATAGGAAAGCTCAGAACACTCGAAATTCTAAGATAATGATGTAAAACAACTAATTATACAGCAATCCATAATATCTTATGTCATAGGTAATAACAAATTTGTATATCCGAGGTAACATTTATTTTCAAACTTTTGTTGGAACAAAAAAAATTGATTAGTTTATAGAACTTTAGCCATTAGGAGTTATATTTAGTTGAAAATTGAGAGGATTGTTATTTTTACCACTATTATGCTGTAACTGCTCTTTGCCAAGGACATTTTTCATGTAGATGTTGAATGGAGTCCAAAGTGGTGGGTCATTGCCTCCTGACATAGGCTTCTTGTGTTTGGATTTTGGGATTTACAGCCTTCGCGGGAGTCAGCAGGCACCAGGGGAAAAAACACACATACTCAAAACATATTCTCCTTTCCCCCTACACACAACCAGGGCATAAAAATAGACACCAGAAGCTGAGGGTGCATGTTTACTATTTCCTTGTAGGACACACTGGGAACTCAGGCAAGACCCCCTGAAGAAGAAATCTCACAGCAGGGTGCTGAGCCCAGCTCCTCTCCAAACACGAAAGGGCATTAAATACCTTGTTTTCAAAAGGATGTGTTTCCCTCGTTTCTGGAAATGTTTCCCAGCTGGAGGTGGCTGTGAGACTCTTTCTAGAATTCCCTGCTGTAGGCACTTGAAAGGCACCCTGGGTGACTGTCCTGACCCCTTTCAACCTGAGCTTTCACTTTGGGTCATTGCCTCATCCTGCCTGTAGCATCTCAGGAAGAGTCTTGTAGGGATTTCATTATCGAGAAATGTCAAGTGGAAACCAACGTTCAGATAGAAAGTGATACTTTCCTAAGGGGATAAGTCAAAGTAAGTACCACGCATTCTGTCATTCATTCAGGCACTATCAATCAAGCAGCACTATTCACTCTTCTAGGGCTAGGGGCTGGGGCATATACAGCAGGAAGCAAAAGAGCCCTGGCCTCTGTCCTAGTAGAGCACACCATCTACCAGGGAAGAGAGAGATTGATCAAAATGATCCCACAAATAGATGAATACAACTGTGAGAAGTGTTGAGTGAAAGGCAGGAAGCCAGGGGAGTAGAGGTGGGTCGGGCAGGTCCATGGTGAACTCAGACCTGAAGGACATCATCCTTCCATGCCTTGCACTTGGCTGGTTCCTGCCTTTGTCCATGCAGTCTGCTCTGGAACATGGACACGTAGTGGGGTAGGGATTTCACGGGGAGTAACTCATCCACGGAGGCTGGTATAAGTCTTTGTTTAGCACTTGGTGGATGATGCCAGGCCAGCTTCTTGGAACCAGAGCCTGGGCTCTTAAAACAAGAGAAGTGTTGTTACAAATCTTTCTTGGCAGCATTTAAATGATTTCAACAGAGGATGTGACTAGGAAGTATAACTAAGAGTCATTCCACTTAACAGAGACTTTAACCACATCATCTCATCTGGTTCTCATGTCTGCCCGAAAGGTAGATATTCTTTTTATCATGCCCAGTTTTTAGATGAGGACATAGGCAAGATTGTTGTTTCAGCTACTCATCCCTTCACGTCTCTTACTGTAACACTCAATACACTTTATTGTCGTGACTTATTTGATTGTGTGCTTCCCTCACAAGACCTTAAGCTTTATGAAGGCAGCTATAATCACCCCTATATCCCAAGAACCTAGCAAGTATCATACATAGAAATAGCTGTTTGTTGAAAGAATAAACAAGTGAATGAATGAATTGTTACAAAGAAAATCTGTGTCCTGGAGGAAGAAAAAGACATTGAACTAATTTTCCAGTGGGATGTAACCAAACAAGACTACTTTGTCCCAGATGGGCTGGAATTCAAGACAACAATAAATGTAAGCACCAACCCAATGTTTCTCATGCCCGAACTGAAACTCTGTAAAAGCCATGTGAAAACACACAACACTTATCTTAAGCCTCTCCCACAAAATTACTACCTCCACCTCTGACTGTTGTCAGCCCCGCTGCCACGAGACACAATGAGAACTCCCTGTCCCACTTCAATTTCCTGCTCTGCTGCACGTCAAGATAATCTCTGCGTGTGGCTTTTTACATGTCGGAGCTGAAACAGGAAGTCCTGCGTGGCTGTTTTAGAAACGTGACTTCATCAGGACAGAGGTAAGGTCGGAGCAGTAGTAGCTGCCCTGTGCCCTGTGCCCCTCCCCACCTCTCTTCTTCCTCTTTTGATAGAAAAAGGACTCCCTCTACCCTTTGATATCTGGTTGCTGGGTATAATCCAATGCTCTGCTTGTCAGCACTGTCTTCCCCTTGCTTTTCCACTGGCCGGGGAAAGGCATTTAGGGCAGAAGAATTAGAAAATAGTTAGACTTCAGGGGTCATTTTGTTATACTGATTAGACTGCGGGTTGGGTATCTCTGAGTTTCACACTGAATCAGGTATTCACTGTTCTAGGCTTTTTGCTCCTGGATCCAAAATCAGAGTAATGGTAACTTGAGAGTTGGACCCACCCTATTTCAGCTTGTGGCTCGCAGTGCAATGCCCCCAGCTGTTATACTACCACCTCTGTTATCACTGTTCTGGGGTGTTGAGTTTCCCACCCTAACAACTGCTCAAAGGACTTCACTTGAGTCAATTGTACGAAACCCATTTCATTGTTGCTAAGGCAGAGAGGATTTGGGGGTAGGGCTGGATATGACGGGCTTAATGGCGCATTAAACGGAGTGAGGTTGGTGCTCCAGGCCTCACTCAGACTCCCCAGACATTGTTTTTATTTGAATGGGAGAGTTATCAAGACAAAGCTAACAAAGTAGAGATTGTTTTTATTTGAATGGGAGAGTTATCAAGACAAAGCTAACAAAGTAGAGATCCACAAAAAATTTTCTATGTCCTTAATGATCCTATTTTAAATAATGAATACCTAGGAGAAAAAAAACTGGGGTCCACATGGAAGAGGTCTTGAATTTATTTCTTCAAAGAAAAAAATAGCAAAACAAAAATATGAGTATTTTAAATTTATCTTCTCCAGATTATCCACTATAAAAAATTAACTTACACTGGAAGCAATCAATGTACCATAAGAGGATTTAGAAAGCTTCTGAATAGACCAGGAATTAGGAAAGCAGTTGCTAATCTCACTTCTGTCCCTTAACTACTTGTATAACTTTAGGCAAGTCACTTCCCTCCTTTAAACCTCATTTTCCTCATTTGCAAAATGGTGGGGCTGGGTTGGATAATTGGTGCTAGTTGCAGCAATAAAATTCTCTGGTTCAGTGAAATACTGTAAATATCTAAAGGAAGCCAGTATAATCTGTAGTTTTCAGTGAAGTGAAGTTGGCTTCTGAGCTTTCACTTAGAAGGAATTTTTAAACCACAGACCAGTAAGTGGCAATTTCAGTGAAACAATCTGCAACTGAATTTAAATGACATTAAAAAAAAATCCAAACCTACTGGAGTATGTCTGAGAATGTTGAAATGCACTGACTATTTCAACATGACTTTTTAGTAGTAGTAATATTAAATGTTAATAATATTATAATAATATTAAAAAGAGAGAGAACTCTAGTAGCATTACTGTACCACAAAGAAACAAAACAGTGCAACCCATATCATTAGTCAGTGCGGGATTCCGTTATTTTCCAATGCCATTGCAAAACATGTGTCATCAAGAAAAGAATGTCTGCTGGAAACCCCGCTAGAAGAACTAAGGCGATTGGAATGTTGGAAGCCATGTCTCTAAGGATTCAGAAAATAAGGCTCTTTTATAATTTTATAAAACAGAGTATTTCTCAGGTGAGGTCCCTGATGTGCCTCAGAATCACCTTGGCTGTAAAAGCACACATCCTCAGGCTCCACACAGATGTACGGAATTAGAACTCTAAAAGCTGGACATTTTAACAAGCACCCCATATGCAGAAAAAGACTTGAGAAACAAAGGTCTAGAAATGTACTTGGTGGGGGGAGGGGAAACCTTCTTTGCAGAAAACACCACAATGGCCCTCTCAGAAGGAAGAGAATCATCCAGGTCCCTACAAATGAGAAAAGATGTTTTGTGTCAACTTATCAAAATCCAATTAGGAATAAAACTCATGAGATCCCTTTAGACTAAAAGAGGGCACAGGCTTGGGCACCTGCCTTGAACTTGGTATGGTGAGGGTGGCAGAGTACAGTGTTAAGAGCACTGGCTTGCAAAATGGATGGGCCTGGGCTTGGGTCCTGCTTCTGCTAAACTCCAGGCAAGAATGCAAGCTGGAATATTAGTACAGACACTTAGTTTTGTTACAACCATCCCAGCACTGAATGATAGGATCTCAATAATTATTTATTAAATGTTTGTACTAGTTTCCTGTTGCTGCTGTAACAAATTACCGCAAACTTAGTGGCTTAAAACAAGACAATTTATTCTCTTACAGTGCTAGAGGTCAGAAATCTAAAGTGGGTCAGCAGGGCTGCATTCCTTTTGAAGACTCCAGGGCGGAATCTGTTTCCCTGTTTTCCCAACCTCTGGAGGCCTCCTGCATTCCTTGGCTCATGGCTCCATCCTCCATCTTTAAAGCCAGCAGCGTGACACCTTCATGTCTCTCTCTTTTGTTATCCTGTCTCCTTCTCCCCCTTTGGCGCTCCTGCCTCTCTCTTACCAAGACTCCTGTGATTACCTTGAACCCACCTGGATGAGTCAGGCTCATCTCCCTATCTCAATATCCATAACCTAATCACATCTACAAAGCTCTTTTGCCGTGTAAGGTAACCTATTCACAGGTTCTAGGGATTAGGATGTGGATACCTTTGGGGGAGGGTTGCAGGACATTATTCTGTATACCACAACGTTGCTGAGCAAAAGTTTCTTAAGGTCTCTAAACTTTTGGGTTTTCTTCTGTAAAATGGAGTTTCTATAAAGATTAAATGGAGTAATGACTGTAAATGCACAATAAAAGTAAGGTATTTTGTTACACCTTCTAATTGTTCTAGAACTAGACTGCTTATAAGTAAGTGATTTAAATATACTAAACTCTTATTTATGTCCTTCTTGCTAATACTTCATTACTAGGGGTATAAATTTAAATTCAGAAGACCTCAGGAAACTTTTAAGGAGCTCCTGTATCAGTCAGGGTTTAGTGAAGGAAACAGAAAACTCTAGGTATTTTAAGTAGAAAGAAATTTTATACAAGGCGTTAGATAATTCTAAAACCATTGGAAGGGCTGGAGGAGCAGGGATCAGCGGCAGCCACTGCAATACTGAGTTTAAGAACACACTGCTGTAGTGGGGCTCTAGGGACCAGGAAGCACCGCCATAGTGAACACAACTTCCTCTCTAGCCCCTTAAAGCTGGAGTCCAGAAATTCGAAGTCTGAGTCCAGCCACCACCTGCTTCTTGACACACTGAGACGTTGTTTGTTAGCAGAAAGTCACAGGAAGATGCTCTCAGTCTCACTCCCAAACTCCAAATCAAATCAAAGTGCATCCAGTCACCAGAGCCCATGAGGCGTCTAGAACTCTGGCATCAGGAGAGTCTGGAAAATGTAGATTCCAGTTTTCCAGCCTCTGCTGTGGGGAAGCACAGAGAATGAGATTGAATGCATGGTGAGCAGCACTCAGTCAACCACATCCAAGTCAACCATATCCAAGCCAGTCTCTCCCCAGCACCGCACCTTGTTATTTGCTATTTGAAATACATCCCTTGGAAGGAAGATCCCCTCCTATGATGTGCTGCACTGTAGGGCTTGAGAAACATTCTAAAACCCTTTCGATTGCAGCATGTACATCTCAGAAGATATTCTTTTTTTTTTTTTTTTTTGACTGCTGAATTTAAACTTAACTGCAGGAGGCAGTTACGTAGCAGAATTAACACTGCAAAGTAGTGGAATAAAGTTCAAGGCAAATTAGTTTGCACACATATATAATGATTTGTCAAAACAATCTGGACAGTCCCCTGAAACACTGCTAGTTACCTAGCTCAATGGCCATTCCCACCTGCCTCTTGCAACAGACCCTGATTTTATGAGTGCAGACACACACCCTAGTTAAGACTACACTTCAGTCTTGCTTGCAGTGCCCTGTAGGTGACTTGTATTTTGTTTCCTACCTCCTAGGCTAAAACTACTGCAGTCCCCTTAGCTATGCCATCCTGAATGCCACTGCCCATTTTAAATTAAACTGGCAGATTAAATTAGATGTACAAACACAAAGAACTGTATTGTATTTCTTGTCTCCTCCAGAGTGGTGTTTTGCCTTTGTAGCTCCTGGGCCACACATGGCCGCACTCAGCTTGCAAGCAGGAAGCGCCACAGGACTGCATTCTGACCAGCAGAGCTCGGCAGCGGCAGGAGCTGGTGAGGCTGCTCACAGGGAGCTGGCTCCAGGGAAGCCAGGCAGGAGGTCGGGAGCCCGCTCTTCAAGACACCACAGAACAGCCTCCCCGAACCCTGCCTGCCTCTTTCTTTGACAGGACGGAGAAACACAACTCTATCTAAGTGCAGCCATTGGTTTTTGCATTTATCCGTTATCGGCAGCCACAACTAACCTTAACTGATACACATGCCCATTGCATAAATATACAGATATAAATTCAGGACAGATGAAACAACTAACCTTAAAAATAAACCATACAAGTAATAGCAGAAAATACAACAATTTTGAAACCTTGTGGTGGAGAAGTTCTAAGCATCACAGGAATCAGGTGGGGGAAAGATTCTCCCGTTTCTCCTTCATCTCCTGCAGTCTCTTCTCCATTGAACTGTGGTGGCCACTGCAGATTTTAACTGTGGAACTGTACACCAAGGAACCATTAGATTCAAACAAGAGAACAGGAACATCATTATCCAGAGTGGTTTTCTGCTGTTGCAGCTCTTTAGCCATTTTCTCAAACTTCTTTTGCAGTCTTTTATCATTTTCTGGTGTTTTAGGAATAAAATCTTTGGGCTGCATACACTTGCGTTTTTTTTTTTTCATTAGGCTTGGTAGGTGCTCATTGGGATTAGCTGCCGGGAACAGCGATTCATCAATGTGCACTCCAGCTGTCCTGCATTTTTCAACCCAGAGCACTGAGACGAGCTTCACACCTTTCTTCTGCGCTTTGGCCCAGGTGCTCTGGTACCCGTCTTTGAACACGACGTGAGTTACTTGTTTGTTGAAAGTTTTTGAAACCTTTGCCCCCATGTCCGCAAGTTGATTTATAAATGTCTTTGAATAATTTTCTGTTCCACTGGCTGACCACACTTCTACATACGCCACAACATCTTTCAGGACAGGGCCCCCGAGGGTCTCGGGGGCCGCCATGAGGGGCGACGGCGAGCTCGTTGCTGCGGAGCCGCGAGCCTAACAGAGCGGCGGCACTGAGCATGTGCAGTGCGGGCGCAGAAGATATTCTTTTTTGTATTTAAAACATCCCCTTCGCGGGCTTCGCTCGTGGCGCAGGGGTTGGGAGTTCGCCCGCCGATGCGGTGGACGCGGGTTCGTGATCCAGTCTGGGAGGGTCCCGCGTGTTCGCGGAGCGGCTGGGCCCGTGGGCTGTGGCCGCTGGGCCTGCGCGTCCGGAGCCTGTGCTCCACGGCGGGAGAGGCCACAGCAGTGAGAGGCCCTTGTACCACACACACACAAAAAGTCTACTTTGGGAAAATTTCCAACTTTCTTTTCTCTAAGTATTATAGACTATGCAGTATATTTTTAAATTGAATTCTTAAAAATATGTAACAATAAAAATTTGAAATACTGAAAAGCTAATATGGTGGGCTAGGAACTGTGAACATCAGTCTTATTTAACAAAGGTCCGAAACACAGTAGGCGCTCAATGAATATGTTTCCTTTCCTAAAACATGGGTTGGCTAGCCTACGGATCTCCCATGTTGGAACTGAGTTTGTTGAATGAGTTAAAATGCATACAGCTAACTTAAATAGTGAGACTTAGTTCTCAAAGCAGGGTCTGGTGCAGATTAACTATGATAAAATATGTACCTTGTATTAAATGTGTTCTCATTAAGGATTCTTTCTCTGTCCTTCTAATCCGCATATAGTTTCTGCCTACCAGAGGCAAAAATGGAGGGAACCCTTGGTTTGGGGCTGTTCAAAGCTCATTCAGCCATATTTCAGCCCCAAAGAACCTCCAACCCTACTATGTCACATGGTTTTGGCCACATTAGCCTCTCTTGGTATAACCTTAAACATGGTGCACAATTCCTAAACCTTCTATCATAGTCTTGAGATATATCAAAACAAACAAAAAAACAACAAAAGAGAAAACCATACAGGGTCCCTTGCCTTTGCTTTTCAAGGGAAGAAGTATCTTTTTGAACTACAGCACTGGAATTATCTGATGTGAATTGGGAAATGACTACTCTTTGCAGAAACTAAAATTACTTTAGTGGCACCTAAACACACAACTACAAAGTATCAACTTAGTAGCCTATGTCAAGCAAAGAAGGTCTATATTTTTGGATTAGGAACATTACATTCTCTTCTGTTACACTAATTTACATAGATGGATGTCACCTTTACTACTATGTAAAGTGTAATTTCTATTTAATCATGTCCAATCCTTCATTTATTTATTTATTTATTTGTGTGTGTGTGTGTGTGTGTGTGTGTGTGTTTGATTTTTTGCTTATGTTTAATAGACATTATTTATTAGAACAGCTCTAGGTTCACAGCAAAATCAAACAGAAAGTACAGAGATTTTCTATATACTCCTTGTTCCCACACATGCATAGCCTTGTCCATTATCAACATCCCCACCAGAGTGGTACATTTATTACATTGGTTGACACCTTCATTTATTTAGATAGGTAAAGATGTCTCCTTAACCTCACACATTGGGAAGATCTTACACTGAACACAAAGCACTGGTTTTTCAGTGTGAAATGAAGTGCAAGTTTAGAGCATTGCAGCAAACCGTCAGAGCCCCTGCAGAACACCTTGGGCTGGGTGGTCGGTGCTGTGAGCAGCCTTCATGGCCTCCCCCCAAAGTAGTGTGTTTGGAAAGTCCTAGCAAATCTGGCTCTGTGCAAGCAACTGAGGGGCACGTTTTTTCCTGTGAATCGAATGAAACACCCCTCAGCAGACCCACCCACGGAGGGCCCCAGGAACAGCTGGGGGGAATTAAATGGCGTTTATTCTTGTATTGGTTATGGCCACAAGCCAGGAATTCTATACCCAAGACGCACGCAGCCTCCAGCACACATGAGCAGTGGAATTGACTGTGACTGGAGCTCCACTCTCACTGTAGACAGGATGTGAATGATGAATTTTTCTATTAAAAAATTCCTGAAGGATATGGAGGGACTGTTTATTTTTTTGCTCTGGGCCTGGTTTTCCTGATACCCGTGTCATTCTCATGGGTCTACACAAGAAAGGAGAATTGCACAATTATGCCATAGATTCATATGACTCACACAACTAATCTGGTCAGAAATGTCCACAAGCATCTGGTCTCAGATTCGCTAAGTAATTATCTCGTGATTTCATGTGACATTTTGAGCACTGGACTTACAGTCAGAAAGACTCAATATTATAAAAATATTATTTCCCTCAAATTAACCTGTAAGTTCATCTGGAAGATTAAATGTGCTGAAATAGCTGAGACTTTTTTGGGGAAAAAAAAAAAAGAAAGACTTATGTGGTGGGGACCAGCCTTATCAGATGAAAAACATGCTATAAAGCTACAGTAACTTAAATGCTGTGGTATTAGGTGAGAAGAGATATTCAGATTAATAGAACAGAATAGACAAGACCTAATGCCTATGGGAATTGAGTATATAATAAATATTGTAATTAAAATCAATGAAGGTATAGATTGTACAGGAGGTTGTACTGGGACATTTGGAAAGAAATTAAGTTACAATGTTTCATTTTAGGATATACTACCTCTCTCCCACTTGTGTCAAGTCTGGATGGATTAAAGACCTAAAGATATATGAGAGACTAAAGAAAATATAGGAGAATTTCTGTGTGTGTGTGAGAGAGAGATGTGGAAGTGGAGAAGTCTTTCTAAACACAGCTCTAAATCCTGGAGTCATAAGAGAAGAAATGGCTTCATTTGACTCCATGAAAGTAGAATAGACAGTTCACAGAAAAAGAAATACAAATTCCGAAATACATATAAAAACATGCTCATTCTCATAATTAAGGAAATGCTAATTAAGCATAAAAAGAATACATTTTGCTTATCAGGCAACTTTTAGACGTTTCAAAATAATATTGGTGAGAGAGTGAGGAAAGAAGGAGTATTTTCATATTTTGAAAGCATACGTGATATAACCTTTGTGAAGGCAACTTGACACTATCAATCAAACTTTTAAATGCACATAACATTTGCCTAACAATTATACTTTGATATTATGGCAAAAATATGCCAAGATATTTATTGCAGCATAGCTCGTACCAACAACTATAATTGAAACAACCTAAATGTGCAAGGAAAATAACTAAGTTATGATGTATCCATGTGATGTAATGTTATCTAACCATTAAAAAAAGCCATAGGGGCTTCCCTGGTGGCGCAGTGGTTGAGAGTCCGCCTGCCAATGCGGGGGACACGGGTTCGTGCCCCGGTCCGGGAAGATGCCACATGCCGTGGGGCGGCTGGGCTCGTGAGCCATGGCCGCCGAGCCTGTGCGTCCGGAGCCTGTGCTCCGCAACGGGAGAGGCCACGACAGTGAGAGGCCCGCGTATTGCGCGCAAAAAACAAAACAAAAAAAAAAAAAGCCATATGTATCGATACATAAAGGTTACAAAATAGACAAGTAAATGGAAAAAAAATTCATGATACAGAAAAATCTTTAAAACATGTAATAAATAAAAACATGATCACAGGTGTAAAATTTTCCAAAAATGTTAGGTAGTTAATATAAATGTAGGCATATGCATATTATATTTTTTTTCTGAAGTGAAAACTGTTAACAGTGATTATCTTTAGTGAGAGGATCCAGGAAAGGCAGTTTTGTGTGTATGTGGATGGCAGGGGTTGAGGGTAGAGGTGAGGAGAAATTTGTAGGAATTCGCCATGGAAACGTTGATTCGAGCTAATTTATGATTTGTCTTGAATCCCAAGTTAAAGATTTGGAACTGGAACTGTAGGCAACAGTAAACAATTACAGATTTTTAATACATTTTATTTGAACTTTCGAACAAATATATTAACATAGTTCAAAATCAAAAGAAAAATAAATGATTTTTAGTGAAAAATTTTCCTCTTATCCTTGTCTTTAGTCCTCCCAGTTTGCCATCCCCTCAATACAGGTAACCACTGTTATTTTTCTAGTGTTTCCTTCAGAGTTTCTTTATATTTTTATAAACAAATATAACTATGCATATTTTTGATATATTATGATAGCTATTTTTCTTTTCTTTTTCATACAAAAGTTGGAGTATTATACATACTGATCAGCACCTTGCTTTTTTTTTCTTTTTTAACTTCAGGTTTGGGAGAACTTTCCATATCACTACCTACAGATATGCATTCATTCTTTTGTGCAGGTGCATAATATTCCATTGTATGGGTCACCAAAGCTTATTTAATTAGTCCACTTTTGTTGGCTGTTTGGATTGTCTCCAGTACTTTTCTACAAAACAATAGACTTCTTCATACCCAAAGGGATAATATTTTAAAATTTCAAATTTCAGTACATCTGGGACATCAACCTTTTAAGATAGATACTGGCCATGAATTAACCAGTTGGGCTTTATGTGTATGTTCCAGTTAAATATTAGCCCTGAGAAATCTTTTTGCAGGTAAACAAACAGACCTGTAGAATGTGTAATCTGTAGAATCCATAGATATATTCTCAGAAACAGAATTCTTGGATTAAAGGGTATAGGTGTTTAACACATACTGTCAAATTGTCCTGCATAGGAGTTATGCCAATTTTTACTCTCCCAGGCTCTTTCTTCTCCTACAGCCTTGTCAGTAGAGTGTTACCACACTTTTGCAGATCAGATAACTGAAAAATGGCATCTCAGGATAGTTTTTATTTTCATTTTTCTTAATAAGATGAACAACTTTTCATATGTTTAAGGGACATTTTTGGGGTTTTTTCCTAGTGAATTGGATGTTTACCTCCTTTGCCTATCATTCTATGTTATTCTATATGTTGATGACATTTTTTCCTTATTGATTTCTAGGAGCTCTGATGCAATAGGGAGATTAGCTTGTTGTCTAAGATATGAGTGACAATCCCCACCCCTCAGTTAATCAGTTATCTTTTGGCTTTACTTCTGGTGTTTTCATTCCATGCTGAATTTTTTTCCCTCCCTTTACAGCTTCTTGATTTTAAGTCATAATTAGAAAGACTTCTCCTACTCCAAGATTATAATAGAGTTCTCCAATGTGTTCATTTAATAGTAGTGAAGTTTTCACATTTAATTCTATGATCTACTTGGAATTTCTCCTGCTGCCAGCTGGGAGGTATGGATCTAACTATGTAGTTTCATTGAAGATTTCTGCAATTTGTCTTACATGACATCATGGTCATTTCCTGTAATGATGAATGATTTGCCTGATACAAAGTTTTGTGTTGTGTTTTCTACCCAATGTCTGACCACGCATAATTGGCATTTGTAGCAGACACTGCTGGCTGCCCAGCTGACAGCTATCTCCTCTATTTTCCTTGTTACAGAACCCTAACTTTGCTTGGGTGACTAGCCCTCCATGATGTGACTTAGGGTAAATCTTCCTTAACATAAGCCTGCCATTCCTCTTCTCAGGGACTGGTTTCAATGGCGGCATGTGACCTCTTTCTGGCCAATGAGATGTGGGAAAGGTCTGCTGGAAGGCTTCTAAGAAAGTTTTCTTCTGTCTTAAAATGAGACGAAAAAGGGAAAAAACAATACTTCTTCCATTTTGTAAGGCATTGTCAGATTTACATGGGGCTCTAGGAACTAAGACAGCCACTTTCTATGTGTGAGACGAGCCAGCCAAAGGTAAAGCCGACTGCTAATTTTTGGCAGAGCAGGACGATGAAAAGAACCTGAATCCTGGTCGGTGTCACTGAGATATTGAATTCACCACTTTGCAGCCATTCTTCCTTTGGACTTCCTGTTAGATGAAAATAAATTTTCTTCATTGTCAAGTAATGAGCAATGGGTTGTCTGCTAATTGTAGCATCCTAACACAGTGGTCCACAAGTGTTGCACATACCATGAAATCCAGTCACACAAATACAAAGCACCTTTGACAAGAGTTCTTAACATTGTCTTCAGGTTGGTTACTCAGCCTCGCATATTAATGTATTTAACATGTCTCCTGGGCCAGCTCTGTGCACTGCTGCCACAGCAGAGTTCTAACCAGAACGTTCAAGTAGGTGTATAAAAACTCACAACATTATTTTAAGTTTAAACATGCGATTTATACTCCAAGCAGAATTTTTTATAATTTCACTTTCCTGTATTTAATAGAGCAAATTATTGGTAATATATTCACAATCTATTTCTGAAAAAAATTTTTAAGAACATTAAACCATTTATATAGAGGTGTACCTTATTCCTTTTGCCTCAGGCTCCAACATGGCTTAGCATGGCATTGTTGAATCCTGTTTTTATTTAAAAGTGTGCTCTTTTGTTCATTATTTATTTTTGCATTAATTTTGAGTTTTTAAAATATTGCATAAAAATAGTATTTTTCTTGATTATTGAGGGGTTTTTTTTGTGCTGCCTTAATTTTTGCACCTGAGGTGAGTATCTCACTGATCTCCTTCTAGTTCCAGGCCCTCTAGCCACCATGTCCCTGGAGCAGTACAACGTGTGCAAGGTTTCTAGATGATGTGACCCGATTCTCTGCTGTCTAACTTTTGGTATTTACAGCCCCCCAATTCTAAAGATGACTCATTTTCCAGAGACTCTCTGGTATGGCCCTCCTATTTTTCTCCTTGGCTTAGCATCTTCATGTTAGGAAAAATGCCCCCTGTACCCTCTATCCCCTACCCCCAAATCCCCGCTGAATAAGCCCTAACAGCAATTCTGTGTGTGGAACTTTGAATTATGATTTAGAAATGCAAGAGCCAGTTGTTTATTTTGGATCAAGTCAGCAGATTGTCAGGCCCAAGGCAATATATGTAAAAAGCTCTTTGGAAGTTAAATTTATTTTATTATAATAGCAAGTGTTTTTATCTTTTTCTAACCCATAGGCAAGTGAAGTATTTTCTGCAGTCAGGCTGGGACAGGAGACATTTTTGGATAAATTACCTCTTACTACACTCTGGAGACATCGTTCATGCTGCTGCATCGGAATTTGCAAGGACAGGCTATTTGGCAGATTCTTAAAGTGGACAGAAAAGGAAATCGAAAGCGTCTTTCCTAATATAGTAGTCACTGAGATAAAAGGTTTAGATGAAGTGATTTTTACATTCAGGCCCCAGATACCTTTTTAAAGATGGGATTCAAATTCACTGGTAAGTAGGATGGCAGAAATAAAAAATTGAAATTAGTGGGGAAATGTCAGTTTCTCACTTAACAGGATTTAGAAATGTCTGTTTAGCATGAGGCTTAAAATGTGGCCATTCTACTATACAGCTTTTGTAGATAGGAGACAGCCCACGGCTCAGCTGAGACTTTGTGCTCCTGTATCTTCCTCTTCTTGCTGCTGCTGTCAGATTACCAGCTCATTAGTATTTAAATCAGCTCATAAATATTTCCTGGAAATTCACAGTTGCTTAAGCCTCACCACTATTCATTTCCAGTTCTTCTTTAGTCTTATTTCAAGCCTTTGCTTCTTAGGCTGATAACATTGCAGGAGGGTGGATGTCATTACATATTCATCTTCCTGATGTATGGGGATGACAAAGGAATGGCGGAAGACCTCTTAGAGGATAAAGATGAGAAACAGAGAAAGGATGCAGAAGGAAATTTTACTCCATTTCCTTTGTACAAATACAATTATCTAATGATGGACCAAGGAAGTCTGTATAAAATAAGAGCAGCCCCAAAGCATATGCCAATGCAATTTGACCTGAATGAACGTTTCTTTCACATACTCTTTAAAAGCTTTGAAACACAGATGAAACATTTCACTGGGGGCAGGCCCTGGATGTTCCCACTGGGGAGATGGTTGCATGTTACAAAACCTCTTCTGTTCAACATAAGAGCTGTATTTCTAATTATAAAATAATGATGACAGAGAAGGGCCAGTTCCATCATGATATTCTGTATATTTCTTAGCATTCTGCCAGAGTTCGACCCTAATACCCACATACACTCCCAACAACCAGTCCTTTAAAATGTGTATGAATAAAATTTAACCAGTGACAAATGAGAGGAAAATAAATATATTTCATTGAATTTAAAGTGCCATTGCTTCTAAGCTCCATAATTGTATATATCTCAAAGAAAAAAGCGCTACTGATTAAAGTGGGACATACTATTGATTGTAAGTACATCCTGATTTCAGAGGTGTGAAAAAAAATGGGAACCAGTGGAATATGTTAATTTTAAAAACAGCTTGTTCTGAAAGAATAAAGATCATTTGGTAACTATATTACTTGAAAGAATGTTGATAGTAGTGTTAATCTCTTTAGCAGGAACATCTACACTAAGAAGCAATGACTTTTCCAAAATCATATACCGGAGAGATGAGAGAAGTACAGAGGAGCAAAACTCTTGGGACAGACCCTGAGAGTTTGCCCAGGACAAGGGCACACTGCTGGGGTCTTGTCATTGACAGTCTCATGGCATTCAGTCCTGTGCTCCAAATGTCTCCTATAGATAAACGCCACAGTAAATAGAGACATCTGCCAGACCCAGGCAATTAAGATATAATTTGGGGCTACAAAGCACCCAGTCCTATTAAACATAGTCTAGACAACTTAGCCTGTGATTCGAGACCCCACAAAATCTGGTCTGAAACTTTCTTTTTTTAAGTTTCCCCCCACCTCCAACTTTTCTACATGTAATCCATACTTTCACCAAATTAAATTACTGAATTTTCTTAAACACGCAGTCTATCATCTCAGTTCCCTGTCTCTGCTCATACCAGAGTTTCTCCAACGTAGCACTGCTGACACTGTGGGTTGGGGACTTCCTTTTTGTGGAGGGCTGTCCTGTGCACTGCAGGATTATCAACAGCATCTCTGGCTGCGGTCCACTAAATTCCAATAACACTTCTTCCCAACAACCAAAAATGTCTTTAGACATTGCCAACTGTCTCTGGGGTTAGTAGGATAGAATCACCACTGGTTGAGAACCTCTGCTTATACCATGATGGTCTAGGGAAAGAAAGAAGGCAAACTTTGGTCTCAAATGTTCATGACCTGGTGGACATTTAAATTTGGTAGCCACTCAGCACCCGTTCTCTCTTTCTAACAATACCCCATTTTCTTTGGGGGGAATTTCCTTTCCCCACTGCATGTTGACTTGATGGGACTCTCAGTCTTGGAGATAGTGTCTCGCCCACCCCTCTCCAAGTGGTGGACATGTGGAAGTGAGCTTGGCCAATCCAAAACTTTCTGTTAGGACATGGACCATCTTAAGCAGAGTGATGGCAAAGATGGTAAATAATGTTGGCGTAAGCTGACTCCTAAGTGAGATGGTTGAGAAATCCCTGCTCTCTTTGTATCTGTCTTAACTCCTATTAGGACAGGAGTTTTTTCTGACTCGGGTTTCTAGATTTCCATCTTCTCTATATCCCTCTAATAAATGATATTCTTGGTTAAATATGCCAGAGTTGTATTCTGTTGCTTATCTACAAAGGTACCCAGTTGAGACACTGCTGTTGATTAGCTTTGCGTTTTCAGCCAGTCTCTTAACATCTTTAAACCCGTATTTCTCTTCTGCAAATTGAAAGTAAAAGCTTTCAAATTTGGAAAAGATGTCCGCCCCACAATCTCTGCCTCTTTAAATCTAGGTTCTGTGTTAAGTTCTGGAAATGAATGAGATACTGCCTCTGCCCTTGTGGGCTCACTTTCTTCCTCCGACAAAATTAGTGGCAGGAGCCAGATAACACAACGGAGCAGAAAAGCCATTCTGAGTAGAAACAGTACCAGCAAGTCAAACAGTATTGGCTGAAACTGGCCTTTATCCTGGCCACACCTGCATATCACTCCCTTTTGTGCTTACTCCTTGCTAAAGGCCTCCATCCCTCCAGAGGGAAGAGAAGGCTCTGGTCAAGGAGCTATATGCACTCATTATTCTATACCCCCAGCCTGCCTAGGCTGCTGAAGTGTCTGAGATTCTGCAGTACTGCTAGGTTAGCAGCGGGAGAAAATCAAAGAATTCAGGGTCAGCATTTTCTGTTTCTCATCTGACAAACAAGGTCAGGTACTTCTTTGAGCACTCCAGTTCCAGTAGCTGGGAAATACAAAGAGACAAAGAGGGAAAGGTTTTCCAGAAAGACTGGTGGTTAGGCACAAGGTGGGTTTAAGTTTTCAGCTTTTGTCTTGGGAGAGGAAAGTTCTCCTCAACCCAGGCTTCACCTTTTCAGAGTGGGGAAAAAGAATCTGGGGTGAGAGCCTCTTTTGTACTCCTTTGCTTCCTGAACTGAAGCAGATGCAGAATTGAGTTCCCCAGGGAATTAGAACGTCATTTTCCATCAATGCTTATGGCCATTAGTCCCAATTCTTACTATTTATCACTACGGCCAACTCTGAGCCTTGAAACAGATGAAGAAGGTTTCACAAGCCAGCAAAAGAAATAGATGCTCTGGATTTCAGAGCCGAGAGAGCTGAGGTTCCGGCCAGAGGGGAACCTCAACTCAGGGCCTGTGAGTTCCTTTGTCTCTCCTCCAGCAACCTTTGGCCAGATAAGCCCTTTAAATTGAAGGCAGCCTATGTCCCCAAACACCTATCTGTGTACCTTAATATTTCTAACTCTCCAGGGGTACGTATTTCAGTCTCTTTCCTTGTAACAAATTTCATAACTAATGTTATTCTGGCTAATGAAGCAAGAGGATAACATTTATTAGAGAGAGCTGGGTGAGCTGAAATCCTAGACCCTGGGACAAAACCATCTCTGCTGGGCTATTCCTCCTTTGTTAAGTTAGTAAGCACTAAACACTCCGTTGTATGAGGATTGGTTCCTTTTAGAAATGTTTAATGAAATATGGAACGCTTGCTCTCCCTGGGCAGAAGAAAAGTGAGACTTGATTCCAGACCCCAGGTTTTCTGTGGGATATCTTTACCTGGATTCTCCACGGTACCCTCGAAATCAGCGTGTCTAAAGATGGGCTTATTCATATACACACTACTATATTTAGAATAGATGGCCAACAAGGACCTACTGTATATCATAGGGAACTCTGCTCAATGTTCTGTAACAACCTAAATGGGAAAAGAATTTGAAAAAGAATAGATACATGTGTATGTATAACTGAACCACTTTTCTGTATACCTGAAACTAACACAACATTGTTAATCAACTATACTCCAATATAAAATTTAAAAGTTTTAAAAATACAGAAAGAAAAAAATGAGAAACTAGGAATAAACCAATGCTTATCAAAAAAAAAAGGGGGGGGGGGCTTATATCATTCACCCAGAAACTTCTTTCCACATTTCTCCTCTCTTGGTGAATGGCACCATCATCCCCGTGGTGGCCTATCCAGACACTTGGGAGTCAGCTTAGCCCCTCCTTCTCCCACACTCCCCACCCACCTCACATTCCATAGGTCAATAAGGCCTGCCCATCTCTCAAAACCATCATCTGCTCCTTATCCCTACTGCCCCTCCCTTATTTCAGGATTCGTCATTTCTCACCTGGTCTCTGACTGACAACAGATTTTTTTGGGCTGCTATTTAGTTCTCCATCTGCTTTCCTCCATTCTATCCTTCAAATGGCTGCACTAGTAACCTTTCTAAAATGCAAACTCTCATGGCTTTCACCTGTCTAACATCTCTGTGCCCCAGTGAGTAATCCAATTCCCTGGCACCAAATATGAATGGACTCCTGCCACCTTTTCAGACTCATATTCTGCCATTCCTTTTGTACCAAGCACTCTGATCATGCCAAACTATTTGAAGTTTCCTAACTCATCCATGGCCTTTCACACCTTCATCCCTACATGTGTGCTCTCCATTCATTCATAAATAAACCTCTCTATTTCAGCCATATAGTATTCCAGCATGGAGGACATATTTCTTTTGCCAGTACTTTGATATTCTCTTGGGAAACCACCTCCCATACTGTTTTTTCATGTGGCTAATAAGTTCCCCTTCTCCCTTCAGGAGTAGGACTCTGATCTATACTGGGCCAACTAGTATCACAGGAATGGTGTGCCCTTATCTGGGCCAATCAATGCCGTCTCTGAGACTTTCGCTGGTTGCTAAGCTAATGGTATCCTGGGCCTCCTCTTGCCCTTGTCTCTACAACCTGTGAGCCTGGAACATTCCAGGAGCTGCTTCCATTACTTGCAGCAGTCTTCTCCAGAGAGTACTCTGGGACTCAATTTCATCTTACAATCCGATTCTATGTGTTTCCCATATTTTAAGGATACTTTACAATTGCTGGCTCACAGAGAATATTAAATTTTGCTTTTCAGGTTGGTTTTTAGATTTTTTTAAAAAATAAATCTTATCAATTCTCTTATATGGTAACTGGCACATTGCCTTTTAATTACCTGTGTACTTACCTGTCTCTGGACTGGACTCCTTATGGATACACAATAACTAATTACCTGTCTGGCTGGCACTTGGTTGTCACTCATAAATGTTTGTTGAATCACCTACTAAACAAACAGTTGACCTTGCATTCACCATTCCTGAATGGTTCCAGAGATTCTAGTGCTTTTCAATGTACAGAATTTTTGTATGACCTTGTAATCAATTAAATTTTCATTCATCAAATATTTACTTCTTCCACCAGGATTCCATGAAAACAGTATACTTCTCCTCCCTTGACTTCTTCTTTGGTTACTTCCTTTGGCCAATGGGATGTAAGGGGACAAGATGTGAGTAGAGGCTTGGCAGGTGCTTGCCATCTCATACTTCTGCTTTTCTCCATGAGAAGAGCCTGCCTCAGGTAAGATGCTGGTTCAGTGAGGATGAGAGACAAGTGCAGCAGGTCTGGATCCAACCAACAGCTTGGAGCCTAGATAAAAAGTACTCCAGCAGGCCTCCCTGGTGGCGCAGTGGTTGAGGGTCCGCCTGCCGATGCAGGGGACGCGGGTTCGTGCCCCGGTCTGGGAAGATCCCACATGCCGCGGAGCGGCTGGGCCCGTGAGCCATGGCCGCTGAGCCTGCGCGTCCGGAGCCTGTGCTCCATAATGGGAGAGGCCACAACAGTGAGAGGCCCGCGTACCGCAAAAAAATCCCCCAAAAACAAAAACAAAACAAACAAAACAAAAAAGTACTCCAGCTTACCCACAGATGTGTGAGTGAGAGGTATTGATGCTTATTGTTGTCTGCCACTGAGATGTGAGTGGTTTGTGATTCAACATCATTGTGGCAATAGTCTACTGAAACACATCTGCATCAGAACTACCTGAGTGCTTCTTTTTTTTTTTTAATACTGAATGCAATTGATATTCTTAATTTTAATATGATACAGCTTGTATAGCATTATGAGGATATATTTTGCTACCTGTCTTCCTTTTTTTTTCTGCTTTATAACAAATTTAATCAGTTATACATATACATATGTTCCCATATCCCCTCCCTTTTGCGTCTCCCTCCCACCCTGCCTATCCCACCCCTCCAGGCGGTCACAAAGCACCGAGCTGATCTCCCTGTGCTATGCAGCTGCTTCCCACTAGCTATCTACCTTACGTTTGGTAGTGTATATATGTCCATGCCACTCTTTCGCTTTGTCACAGCTTACCCTTCCCCCTCCCCATATCCTCAAGTCCATTCTCAAGTAGGTCTGTGTCTTTATTCCTGTCTTACCCCTATGTTCTTCATGACATTTTTTTTTTTACTGAATGCAATTGATATTCTTAACTTTAATATGATACAGCTTGTATAGCATTATGAGGATATATTTTAGGAATGAGATTTTTGAGCCCCACCCTAGACCTAATAACTAATCATATCTAGGGTGTTTTATATATATGTATTTTACCAAGATCTCCAGGAGATTCTCATGCTTCCTACTGGGCTACAACAGTTATCACCATGCTATTTTCGTCGACATGGAAAGAGCAGTAGTAGGTTAGCACCCACAGAGCTGCCACATTTACCTGCAGAAAAACTGTTCTGAGAAATTTGGGGCTGTAAAGAAGCCAGGAAGCAAAATTCCTCACTGAATCATTTAATTAAAGGGGTGGGAATTCAGAAACTTAAAGGCTTCTTGAGGTGATTTATAAACATAGTATTTCTCAAAAAGCTATCTTTGCACACACGTACCCAGTTAATATTTCCTGTTTAAATTTGAATAATTTAAAACTAATTGGCCTACAGAACATTAATAATAACACAATATTAATTAGACATGTACTTAGTAAGCTCTTACTAAAAACAGCAGGCATTTCAGAAGACAATGGAAAAATCAAATATGTCAAAGAGCTTCTAGCTTAGTTAGGCATGTTTCCTCCATGTGCAGAGATGGGCAGTTTTAAGAAAAATAAGTGACACGGTTCTTGCCTTCCAAATGCTTCCACGGGATGACTGCTATCATTTCTTTAGCACCTAGTCATCTTTCTCCCCATTTGTTCTCTTTGGAACCTTTGATTCCTGTCTCACGGAGAGTACTCTTTTTAGTCGCAAGACAAAACACTCTCTCTCCTCAACCTGAATTCAACCCTGGCACTCTTGGCCCAGGTTTCTTCTTTAGTGTACTTGTATCCTGCCCAGAAATTTCACCACTCAGCCGCTATGCAGGTGAGCAGACTTCTGAATTCAGGTTCTGCATTCAGTGTCCTAGTCCTATCTGGCCAGGAACATGGATCAGGAACAAGAAATTTCATAATGGACCTTTCAGGTCATGAGATCCATGGCTTAAGAAAGCACTTTCAGTAGTAGGTAGAATGAGAACATTGAAATCTGCAGGGAATCTCACTCTGTGATTCATATGCAGTTGAAACAAGTATTGATTTGTGTTGTTTGCTCATCTGAAGCTCATCTGCTAACCTTGGGGAATGGGTTACTCAAGTAACCTTTGGTCACTGACAACACAGAACCCACAATATACTTCTTTCTCTCGTAACAATATAACATCATGTACTTAGCAAATTGCCCTGTGCCTTTCCTCATGTTACACATCCTAACCAGGGTTTTGCCCTGTGAGACTTAAATTCTAAAAGACAGCTAAGCTCATATCATGATCATGGACGTGATCAACTTACATGGACAACTCCTAATGGCATCAAACTTTGTGAAATGCAAGCATTTCTAGCATAAGAATTGTGCATTTGATACATTGTTTTCTACCTGGAGTTCCCTAAAAAAATATTTAACAACCATTAAACGGGGGAACAGAAACAGTAAGCTTGTGGGCTGAACATCTGAGTAATTGTAGTCCGTGGATCAATTGGTATGCCTTGGCAGTTCTATTTTCATTACCGAGACATCCCATGACTGAGCATTCAAGAACTGCCAACAGCGATCCAAATGGCTTGGCTCAGGGGAACTTGCATTCCCTGCTGGATCTGCTCCTGGATGATGGTCTGGGGTTGGAATCACCACTGCCATTTGTCCTCTGAGGCAGATGCTATTGGTATCCCACCCTGATCCTCTTTTTCTAGGCTGGAGCTCCCACCCCACTCCATTTGCTGCGGGTGTTGGTTGCTCAAAGCAGCTCACAGCTGCCTCTTTCTTTGGGCACCTGCCCTTAGCCAGTGGGAGAGCCCTTACCCACAGAAGCCAGGGAGGTTATGACGCCCCTCCAGGGAGGGTGGTCCGTAACCCGTGACTGACTGACAGGTTGTGGTATACAAGTCCAGCCCCCCTGCCTCAGGCAGAACAAACTGTGGTACAACTCGTGCTCCAGAGTTCTCCGTGAGGTAAGGCTGAGGCTAGACTTCTCCTGAGACAACACTTTTTCCTAAAAATGTCCTTCCCCAATTCTGCTTCTCTCACGCCCTTACAGGTTTTCCCCGAGATTACTCTCTCACTCTGTCAACAAATTGCTTACACAAGAATCCCAGTCTCAGGTGTTGCCCCCAAAAAGCCTGTCCTAAGACATTTTTCCAAATAGGGTGAGAGAAATCTGCCCTAATGATATATTGCTATTGAGAACAATGTGGCTGAGTACCAAACACTAGTGCGAAACTCTTCACATGCACTTAAACACCACAGGAAATGCAAGAATCTGCCAATTGGTCAGATATAGTTACCACAGACATAGATCTGGATACAATGTATCCAGATCTGACGGACCTCTTCATTTGAATTTGAATGGAAATATCTTAAAATCCAGCAGAGTTGCAAATAGGAACTCATCATTCATGTAACAGTTACAGTTATTAACCACTGGAAAATTCACCTCTGATAGCAGGTTGGCAAAGAATGCAAGTCGCATGTCATACTCACACATTTAGGTAATAACGGAGCAACAACAGAATTTTCAGAAATGAGTGACTAAATTGTAATAATAATAATAATAATAAAATAATTGATATTGTTCATCCCAGGTAAGGTACTAGGTGTTTTATCCAAAGGCCTTGTTACTTTCACTACATAACTCTATCAACACCCGGTTAGCATAGCAAGAACCCCATTCAAGTGTGATACCAAATGTAAGGTAGATAGCTAGTGGGAAGCAGCCGCAGAGCACAGGGAGATCAGCTTGGTGCTTTGTGACCGCCTGGAGGGGTGGGATAGGGAGGGTGGGAGGGAGGGAGATGCATGAGGGAAGGGATGTGGGAACAGATGTATATGTGTGACTGATTCACTTTGTTATAAAGCAGAAACTAATAAAAAATAAATAAATTAATTTTTAAAAAAAGTGTGATTCATCAAAGGCACTTGTCTCTACAACTGCAAAATGGTTGGAAGATGGTGGAAAACTGCTACCGTGGCTGGGGCACCTTCCTCTGAATGAAAGATCAGTCCTTGCCTTTTTGAAACAATTAAGGTAATCACCACTTCCATCTTCTAAAGGCCTTTCTCCTCACCCCAAGCATTTTCAGTCCCTTTCTTTTATGTTTCAATTAATGTACCACCTGTTCACTGGAAGCTGTGCTTTTAGCTGAGCTACTAAAAGCAAGAAAGCATTAATCAAACATTAGCACTTTGCTGAAGTCATCTGTAATCTAGAAGTGGCAGACAGTGAAATCTTGACACATAACTACCTCTAACCTTCTTTTGAGAACTCATTTGCCTAGGTTATTTACACTCTTTAGCAGGTTCCCTTCTTTCCACGGCTGGAATTCTGAGTTTTTAGGCTGCCTGTGAGATATTGAGGACACGCAGAAATTTATTTACTCATTTGTTACATGTCTCAAAGAAAGGCATATGTGCGCACTCTGTCTTAAGAATGTCAAGGTGTTGGTAATGAACTTTCACAGGCAGGGAGTTGGCAGGGCCTATGTATCTGGGCACCGCCCCGTCACAGATGCTGCTTGGAAACTTCTTCTCAAATGGAAGAAATGTCCTTCCTATGAAATGAAAGTCCCTCTGTGTGTGCTGGGGATACTATCGCAAGGGCAATGCACTAGTCTTTTCCCTCTCTCTTCAACATTCTCTCTCCTGGGGTAATCGGATCAGTGTACATGTTAGTTTCAAGATTATTCACCTTAAAACGCATACATTTCCCTTCCTTGATCCCAAATCACTAACTTACTGATTTCATTCTTCCCCTTCCAGCAAAACTGATAGAAGAGCTGCCTATACATAGTGTCTCTACTTCTGTACCTTTCACTCACTCTTCCCTCTAGGGCAGGATTGCACACCCACCTCTCCACTGAAACTGCTCTCACTGAGTCATCAGTGACCTCCGTGTTGATGACCCTACAAATAATAGATATTTTTCTGTCCTTGTCTCATTTGGCCTCTGAGTAGCATTTCATTGCTGAATACTCTCTCCCTCTCTCAGAAGTTTCCTGACTTCCATGCAGTGGTGTGCTGGTAAACTGGCTCCAAGGAGGGGGAAAAGCCCTGATGTGTAGCATTTTCCTTTTTCCACAGTGTAAATAAATACTCCCATCAGGGCCAATATCAAGCTCTCAATGGTTTAACAATGGCTCACATACCACCACGTCCACGAATGGAATCCTAACACCACTTATCCCTGGTTTTCTCCTTTAACCTCTTACCTGCTTCTTGCATTTTGTTGGTCCTTCCTCCACAGTCAAAATTCTAAACGTTGATTTTCTTCAGGCTTTGGATCTGGGACCTCTTCTCTTTTCCTTGCTTTCTTCACAGAAGATCTCAACTATCCACATGGCTTTCTTTCCTGTAAAAATTTTTTAAAATTGTATTTATTTTAGGCAATAACAATGGAAATTATATTAAAATACTTTAAGAAGTTTCATGTCTGCTCCTGTCCCCATCCACCCCTACCCTTTACCCTTCAGGTAAACCCTTTTGTATTCTTCCTTGTATGTTCTTCCAGTGTTTCCTTTTGTATGTGCAAATGTATGCATATGTGTGAGTATATGTGTGTGTGTGTATTCTTATTTCTCCCCTTTCATACACAAAAGGCAGTATCAAACACTATTCTGCCTCTTGCTTTTTTCCCTTTACTGTATATGCTAGAGCTTTTTCTATATCAGTACATAGATATCTGCATAATTTAATAAATACTATCTATATGCTTACTACTACTAAACTTATACGTTCAGTACAGACCTCTTTCTCAGTTATAGACTTTCCCAGTGCTTGCTTGACCCTTGATATCTCAAATATTTCACACTATGTCCAAAATGAAACACTCGTTTTCACCTCCTGTGGCAGACATTATTTTGTTGGTCCACCCAATCCCCATGACCAGGTCAGAGCATCCTTTCCCAGCTGCTGTGAGTACTGGCTGCTGATGGCTCACAGCTACCCCCTTCCCTGGAGAATTGCCTTCAGCTGAAGTGACCCACCTTGTCCTAGAAGTTATCCTCACAATCAACCACTCACTGATACCAGTGTTAGGGGACTGTTGACTGAAACCGTCCACCTTGGCCAGACATGATGATAACCACTTGCATGAGTTGTCTCATAACAGGAGGTCCTGATACAGAACTCGGTGCTGCCTCTGAACATTAACCCCTCCCTCCTTTTGGGAGAGGCTGAAAGGAGGGAGGGGACGCCAGCCCATAATATGTCTTGTAAAACTAACCAGGAAGGGGCTTCCCTGGTGGCGCAGTGGTTGAGAGTCCGCCTGCCGAAGCAGGGGGCATGGGTTCGTGCCCCGGTCCGGGAAGATCCCACATGCCGCGGAGCGGCTGGGCCCGTGAGCCATGGCCGCTGAGCCTGCGCGTCTGGAGCCTGTGCTCTGCAACGGGAGAGGCCACAACAGTGAGAGGCCCGCATACCGCAAAAAAAAAAAAAAAAAAAAAACTAACCAGGAAGAATTTGGGAGGGGCCAAAGGGAGGAGCGAGGAGATGATGCGTCCTGCCAACCTCCCAGAAGCCCTCACGCTGGAATCCATCTTGGCTGAGAGATGTGCGTGCCGCACACCAGGAAAAACACTGAATCAGACCAAATATAGGCCAAGCAAGATGACTGGCCAGAGACAACCCGGCAACTAACCCCATTACCATAAAACCTGAGACTCTGAGCCATGTGGCAGAGCTGGGGTCCCTTACTCTGCTGCTCTCCAGCCGGGCTCCCCTTTCCAATAATGTGTTCTCTGTGTCTCACCGAACAATTCATTTCCAAATGTTAGACAGGAGCCCATTCTTGGGCCCTGGAAGGGGTCCTCCTTCCTGCAACACCCGGACAGCTTGTCTTAATAGGGGACAGACAACTCTGCACTCTATACTTCACTGATTTTTTTTTTAATTTAATTTTATTTTTGGCTGCATTGGGTCTTCATTGCTGTGCGCGGGCTTTCTCTAGTTGCAGTGAGCGGGGGCTACTCTTCGTTGTGGTGCGTGGGCTTCTCATTACGGTGTCTGCACTCTATACTTAGTGTCTCTACTTCTTTACCTCTCGCTTACTCTTCACTCCAGGGCAGGCTTGCACGCCCACCTCTCCACTGAAACCTCTCTTGTTGAATCATCAGTGACCTCCGGGTTGATGGCCCAACAAATGATAGATATTTTTCTGTCCTTGTCTCATTTGGCCTCTGAGTAGCATATCATTGCTGAATATTCTCTCCCTCTCTCAGAAGATTCCTGACTGCCAGCAGCATAAGCCCTTCTTTGTTCCAGTCTTTCCCCTTCCCTATCCTGCTTTCCTCATTCCTTTCATGCTTTTCCGGAAGAGCAATTTTCCTAATACATAAAGATCTCCTACAAATCAATAAATCCAAAAACCCAATGGTAAAATGGACAAAGTATATAACAGATTGATTATAGAAAATGTAATACAAATGGATCTTAAAACTGGAAAATATACTTAACATCATTTACAATAAAATCAACATAAAATTGTATGGTTTTTTTTGTTTGTTTGTTTTTGCAGTACGCGGGCCTCTCACTGTTGTGGCCTCTCCCATTGCGGAGCACAGGCTCCGGACGCGCAGGCTCAGCGGCCATGGCTCAAGGGCCTAGCCGCTCCGCGGCATGTGGGATCTTCCCGGACCGGGGCACGAACCCGTGTCCCCTGCATCGGCAGGCAGACTCTCAACCACTGCACCACCAGGGAAGCCCTGTTTGGTTTTTCTGCTTATCAGATTGACAATGATTAATAAGTTTGATACCTATTGTAATGGCAACAGTATGGGGAAATAGGCGTCCTCAGGTATTCCTGGAGGGAGTGTAAGTTGGTGCAACACTGTGGAGGGCATTTGGCACTGCAGTCAAAACTGACATCACCTACAGTGTGACCCAGCAACGTTACTTCCAGTTGTTCATAGTAGCAAAAGACTGGAAACAACTTCAGTGTCTATAAATTGGGACTGGTGATATGAATTATAATAGTTCCATGTAATAGAATATAGTCAATAACAAAGAATGAGAGTGTAAGGATATATAATACAGCCAGGAATGAGGATGGTATAAGACTGCCATACCTATATACTTCTTACACTCTAAGCTTCCTAGCAGCCATCACCAAAAGGAAAACCTGGTCAGATCTACAGTTCATGGGGTTCATCCATAAAAGATAGTGTAGAGATTTGGAACCTGGGCTTCTGCATTGGAGACGCCTTTTATGGGCTGAGTCACTGTGAACAATAACTCTCAATGTCTCAACTTTCAATGGGGAAAATCATGGCACCTGCCTCAGCAAGTTGTTGTGAGGATTAAGGAAGGTAAGAGATGTAAGGAACGTGAAACTGTGCATGGTGTATAGAAAGGCTCAATAACTATTGGCTACTAGAGTAACAAAATAATTAGTCAGTAGAAATATAACTCTAGTTGATACTACCTTCCTTATGAAGGTCCTCTATAAAGATTCTGTGAGAAAAATCACTAAAATATCCATTCATCAGCTAAAACAACAAGCTCCAAAGCAACATTGATAACAGTGACCCTGAATCAAGACTGACAGCATCACCCTAAAATGTAGCTCAGGCAACACATTTTTATCATGACCCAACCTGAACCAGTTCAAACGTACAGCTCTGCAGGTTGTGCCTCATCTGTAGCTGCAGTGGGGTGCCTAACTTGGGATACATGGATGGGCTTGGGAATGTGAATACCCCAAAACTGTAAACAATACCTTGAGCATATGAGAGAGATTTCATAGTAGTGCTATCCAACAGAATAGAATAATATTAGAATAATAGAATTCATAATAAAATATTATGAGTATAATGCTAATGACATTCATAATTTTCATATTTTAAAAAAATTGTAATTTTACAGTAACCACATTTTAAAAAGTAAAAAAGAAATAGGTGGGAAACTAAAATATGACACAAATGAACTTATCTATGAAACAGAAACAGACTCACAGACATAGAGAACAGACCTGTGGTTGCCAAAAGGGAGGGGAGGTAGGAGAGTGATGGATTGGGAGTTTGGGGGTAGCAGATGCCCTAGTATAAATAGAATGGATAAACAACAAGGTCTTATGTATATAGCACAGGGAACTATATTCAATATTCTATAATAAACCATAATGGAAAAGAATATTAAAAAGTATATATATGTATATACTTATATATATAACTGTATAACTGAATCACTTTGCTGTACAGCAGAAACTAATACAACACTGTAAATCAACTATACTTCAATAAAATAAATAAAAAAAGAAACATGAAATTACTTTTATTTATCCAATACACCCCAATATTATTTCAACATGCCATGGAGCGGCTGGGCCCGTGAGCCATGGCCACTGGGCCTGCGTGTCCGGAGCCTGTGCTCCACGGCGGGAGAGGCCACAGCAGTGAGAGGCCCGTGTACCGCAAAAAAAAAAAAAAAAAAAAGAAATGTAATATCTGTATGCCCTAACCATTTACTGAGTTTTATACATCTTTTTTTCACTTTGCGAATCTATGTAATAATGATATCTCTGTTTTGTTTCGATTTGCATTTCTGTAATTGAGTGAGGTTCTTTTTACGTTTTTGGCCTTTTGCTTTTTTTTTTCTGATACCTTATTATATATGTTACATAGTTTTATACAGCTTGCCTATTGTATTAATTTTCTTCATGAATCCTTTTTCTGTCACGTGAGAAATATTTTCCTTTAATCTGTCATTTGTCTTTTTATTTTGTTTATGGAAGTTGTTTTTTTTTTTTGCCTTATTTAACTTTTCATTGCTATGTGATCAGATTTATCAATCTTTTCCTTTATGCCTTTTCTCTTCAGCAGACATTTAGTTGGACATTTTCCAGATGTGTTCACTATAGAAACATAAAGCAAAGAAGTTCACAGCAGAAATTTGAAAAATGTAGGAAGGGGGATATAAGAGAAAAAGTAAGCATTGATATTCCCATTATTAGAAAATAATCCTGTTTTGTTATATCTAGTTTTTTAACGCATCAGTTTTTCTTGATGATGAGTGAACTGGATGCAGACTTTCCAGGTTTACAGCGAGGTGTGGTAGAATAATATTTTTAAAGTATTAATGTAATGTAATATTAATTAATGTAAATGATTTAATACATTTAATTAAAACATATTAAATAAACTTTAATAAATTTAATTAAAATTAATATATGTTTAAAGATTACTGGGTTTTGCCCCTAGTCTGTCCCCACACTTTGAGCCAGCATTTCTCCTATTTACTCTGACAGATGAAGGTCCCATGGGCTGGGAATGAGGGAGAAGAGGGGAAACACTGCTTTGTGTCTCTAAGGGTCAGCGCTGTGCTGGCCCCTCTCTGGGCTAATGGGAATGGGGGGCAGTGCTCAAGGGCTGAGAGTCTGACTTTTCTTCCCGGGGCGGGGGTCCCAGGAAAATGATGAAGGTCTGAGAGTCTCACACTTTGCCCTAGTATGCAAGTCAGGAGGAAGAAACCTCAGCATAACAGGTTAGTCCTGAGTCTCCCGCAGCCCAGAGTGGCCTGGAGTACATCCATGCTTGTCTGAGATGGGTACAGACGTATCTCAAGGAGGCCTGGCAGACTAACAGATGCTTCGTATTGGGAAGAGGGGGCCCAAGAACAGATGTCAGCACTGTCCTTATATCAAAGGCCAGATGGGAACTCAGTTGCCTCCGTGGATGCCAGTGGGGAGAGAGGCTGACAATTGGTGACATCAAGGAACAAGGACACAGCAGAGGATGCCAGCATGGACAGATGATAATCAGGACCAGATGAGCCCCCTCTGTGTCCAGATGTTCTATCAGTCTCCCTCCAACTCCCCAGGGCAAAGGCGGGAGGGAAGGAGTAAAACCCTGAATGGATCAAGTTTACCTGGAATCGATTTGTTTCTAGTTCTGCCATCAAGAATCAATAGAATGAGGTCTCAAGACAGAAAGGAGAGTCAGTTATGGAAATATAGGTTTTCACATTTTTGCATACCTGAATTTTATGGTCAGAAATATTATAACCACTACAAAGATAAGGCCGAACTGAGACACCAGAAAAGGCCTTTGATAAAAGCATGACTGGAAACATTTTCCACTCTGGAAAAAAAATAAGCCTCAGTCTTAGAAGGGATTCTAGACCATAGAAAAGTTTACAGACAGAAGGAGAGGAGTGGGATGATTCCTCTTTGCTGTGTGGATGAGAGTTTTGGTGACACTTGGAACAGTTGACAGAAAAATGTAGTAGAAAGGCAATATGTCACTCTATGGACTTTATCTTGATGCTCTAGGAAGCACGGGTCTGTAGTTTGCATTCAAGATTCACAGTATTATAATGAATCTACAGGAGGAAAGAGGTATTTGTAAATTCCTAAGATTCTGGTAATTCCCACTTCTGCTCAGAGACCCAGATTACTCAACAGTATAGAGTTTAGAAGGTGGAAGCGGTGGCTGTATTCTTATCCCCAAACAGATGTATTCATTAAAAGCAGAGGTTCTCAACCCTGGCTGCTCATTAGAATCATCCAAGATGCTTTTAAAAATGCTGATCTTGGGACTTTCTACCTCCAAAATTCTAGTTTAATCAGTCTGAAATCGTTTGCAATTGTGGGATGCTAGAAAACCAGGGAGGAAGGGAAACTTGACTTTGCTTTGCTAAGCACCAGCAGCCTGGATCCTCCTATGGAAAATACTGCTGGTTGACCCCTTATATCAGTAAGAGATCTTTCAATTTTTAGTCGATTCATGGTTAGTTTACCTAAGACAAAGACTGTATTTTGCAATGTCTTTGCATCAAGGTCTGGCCACTTGATTAAGTTATTCTGCCTCCTCTCACCTTTTCACTAAGAATTTAGGATGTGTTTGGCTATGAGTAGCAGAAAATCCAGCTCGTGGTGCTTTAACAATAGGGTTCATTTTTCTCCCGTAACAGTAGGTCTGAAGGTTGGCAGCCCAGGGCTGAAGAAGCATCTCAAAGATGTCAAGTCCCAGGCTCTTCCTATATTTCCACTCTGCCATTCTTAGCATAGTGGCTTCTCACGTCATGGTAGGAAACACAACGGTTGTCACAGCTCCAAGCATCAGTTTCTTTAAGACAGGAAGATGATGGGAAGGACAGTTCCACCTATTTCTATCCTTTTTGTTATTAAGAGAAGCAACTGCTTTCATAGAATTCCTTAGCCGACTTCCATATATATCTCATTGGATAGAACTGTGACCTCTGGCCATTCCCAGGAACAAGAGAGGCTGCTAATCAGTATGCAGATTTTCTAGCCTCTACACTAGGAGGGAGAAGGGGGATGGAATGGATGTTGGGTCATCCAGCCAACAGGATCCGCCCATCGTATTCACCTATGACATCGAATTAGTCGTCATTTCTGCTCACTTCATCTTATGGAATTGCTCCTGAATCTCTACTGTCACTTCCCTAAGTCAAAACCACATTATCTATAGCCTCCACTTCGGCAAACACCCTCCAAACAGTCTTTATTTGTAATATGCATTTGCTGTAGTATTTGAGAATATTCTATTTTGCTATAAAAGACAAAACAGACAAACTGGATGCATGCAAGTCTTAAGAAGTATGAAGTATTGATAGTAAGGGAACGAAGAGCTTTTGAAATATAGGCAAAACTCATAGGATGTTTAAGAATAGAGAATGTTTATGAATGGATAAAGAAGATTTGGTAAATATATACAATGGAATATTACTCAGCTATAGAAAAGAATGAAATAATGCCATTTGCAGCAACATGGCTGGACCTAGAGATTATCATACTAGGTGAAATAAGCCAGACAGAGAAAGACAAATATCATATGATGTTGTTTTTTTGTGGAATCTTAAAAAAATGATACAAATAAACTTATTTATACAACAGAAATAGATCCACAGACACAGAAAACAAACTTATGGTTACCAAAGGGGAAATGGGCGGGAAGAGGGATAAATTAGGAGGTTGGGATTAACAAGGTACTATATATAAAATAGATAACCAACAAGGACCTACTCTATAGCACTGGGAACTATACTCAATATTTTGTAATAAGCTATAAGGGAAAGAATCTGAAAAAGAATAGATATATATACTATCTGGATCACTGTGCTGTACACCTGAAACTGACATGACATTGTAAATCAACTATGTTTCAATTAAAAAAAATAGAGAATGATTAAGCAAGTAGCATGTGAGACTTAGGTAGAATTCATAAGATGTGTTCAAAATAGGTAGTCAGTTATTAACTTATGGGACATGCAGAGGATACATGGAATAAGTAGGAAATATGATATAACAAACGAGAGATGCTTATAGATAGAAAGGGATGACTGTGCTTTCACTGGGGTGAGAGGGATCTGTCACTCCTAGTCAGTCACCCAATGGTGATACCCAGTATGATGATGATTCCCTACTGGCCCCGCGTGTGCTCTGCCTAAGAAGTGCAGGTAGAACTTGCAGCCGTTCAACAGGCTATTTGGAAAGCTGCAGCTGTGGCCTGCATACTTGCCCTTTTCCCCTTCTACAGAACAAGTGTGTCTTTGGCCTCAGCTACCTTCCCTCTTGGGCCCCTTGCTCCAACCTCAACTCTGGTCCTCGTAACCACGCCATCAGTGGAAGAGGCTGATGTGAGGGGAGGGGTGGGGGGATGAGGACTTACGAACACGACCCAACTAGCATGATCCTTTCACCTGCTTGCCGCCTATCCTGACTCTTAACATACCCCACTTCTTGCCCCCTTGCTTCTCACCGTGTGTTATGGATTGACTTAAGGAGCTGTGTGGTTTGAGCATTTTCATTTGTACTGTGATCTTTTCTGTTGGGTGGGAGAGCTCTGCTGGGAGAGCTCTCCTGGTTGTGTATTTGGAGGCTACATTGCATCAAAGTCCTTTCCCACGTGACACTATTCCTCTGTGCTTGCCACTTCAACACACCCTCCATATACTACCACAGAGTAATCTTCAAAAATTGCAAATCTGATCAGGGTTAACCCCTGTTTACAACCTTTAAGTGTCTCACCACTGCCCACAAGGGTACCATCAATCTCTCTAGCATGGTGTTAAGGACTGGACTCTCCAAGAAGCAGAATCTGACTAGCAGGTTAGCGTGCAGGAAATGTATTAGGAATTGCTCTTGGGAGCCTTTTATATGCCCAACCACCTAACATCAACAAGTTATAGGGTGTGGTGGCCCCTGGGGTGGGGCTGTGACCTCGGGTGAGTAGCAGCTATAGACTGAGTCCTTCAGTGCTGGAGGGGGTGTCCGGGCGGCACAACACAGTCCGAGAATGCTCTACAGGACTGGTCACTGCCTATCTTTCTGTCTCATCCCTTGCTCTTCTTTCTTCTTTAAACGCAAAGTCACTAGAACTAGTTGCATTGTACAAACACATCATGCTGCTTCGTCCTCCACGCCTTGTCTTTGCTCTTCCTGCCAACCCAGATCCATAGCTTCTCGGATGATACCTCTCACCCAAACCACGCACGGCATCTGCAGGTTAGGCTGGCCCTGCTCCAATCCCCTCTCTCTGTCTGGAGTTCACCTGCAGCTCTGAACTGGCTGATTGTGAAAACAAGGGTTCTAAAGCCCTTGAATGAGGCACAGGTGATGAGTTCTGGGACCGGAGGGATCAAAGGCCAATCATGCGCCACATTCTAAAATATCTCCTCTCGCTGAACATGCCCCTTTCCTCCCACCCTCCCCCGCCACCCCAAATCCTGTAATGAGAAACCTGGATTCATTTTTTAACAGAAAACCGCAAGCTACAGCTCTAAATTGTGCTTTAAAATTTTAATAGTAGGCTAAATTGAAAAACACATAGGGAGCATTTTGAAGATGCCCTGCAGCTGGATTTGTTTTATGCTAGAGCAATTTTGCTGCCTGGCTGCTTCCTGCTGAAAGCAAAGAGGATGTGCTGAAATGCTGCCACTGTAAACAAAACTAGATCAGGCAGAAGCCTCTCTCTTGCACTGACAGACCTACCTTGTAAATTGCTGGCAGCGATGCTATTTGGCAGACATGGTGCCAAGAAGCAAGTGGCTTCCAAAATAAGAATCGAAAGGGAGGACTTCCTCAACACAAGCTTGAAAAATGTCAGCACTGGAAGGGACTTCAGAAATCATGTCACCCAGCTTCCGTAATTAATAAGAGAGGAAAATGAGGCTTAGGAAGGTTAAGGTACTTTATCCTAAGCCACACAGCTTATGAGTGGCAGCCTGAACTAAAACCCAGGTTTCCTGGCTCCCAGTCTAATTGTTATTCTGCTACATTGTATCCATTACTTTTCCTTAGTGTTTTTACTTTTGCCATTGTGCATTTCAGAGGACCATATGTAATTCCCATGATCAAAGTAACTGACTGCATGTGGAATGGCTGTTGGTTGTGTCACTGGGAGGAACAGTTAACAGATTCACTAATTGGACTTCTGTGCTCATTTCTCTCCTCAAGGCTAATTACTTGTTTAATTAAGGCATTTTGCCTTGATCATAAATGCAATCACATTTGATGAATCTGGACTTTGTGCTCTGAGGTTCCAACATATGTATGAAGTGTTTTCATTAGGACTTAGGAAAACTAAACAACTATTAGCTTTGAGATATTTAAAGTTTAACCAAGAGCAAATTCATAAATTTTAGAATTATTCTCTATTTTGTATATTAATTTACACATGCATGAAAAACCATAGGGAGTTGAATTGTTTGTGGAAATCGTGATTTACTATTTTCTTATGCTTTTTTGGGGGGAGGGGGTAAAGCCTCCAACCTGCCATTGAGTTAAAGCCATTTGTTTGGCATTTAATACTTCCTTGTGTTCCTATGACACCTTTTCCTCCCTGCAGCTCAAAGTACTTAATATATATCAACTCAGGAATCCTCACCACAGTACAGCCAGAGAGAGTAGGCAGCAAGTATAATCCTCTTGATACACAAGGCCTAGAGTCTGTTTGGAAATCCAATGTGCCATTGACTTGTATGCTAAATGCATTACCAGAGTATTTGTGCACTGATTGGAAATTGCTGTCCAATATATATGTGGCTACTTATTTGCTTCTGGGCATCTTTTCAATTGAGAAAAGAGAAAATAAGAACAAGAGAGTGTATTGCTGAGTTTAAAAACACCAAATTGCAAACTACACGGATTAACATAGGCTTGATTTTCTAAGGATGGTCTCAGCTATCGTTGAAAGAACAGCAGAATGACTGAATATATGGAATAAACCAATAGTAACAATAATGATTATAATTTACTGAGTTCCTACTCTGCCTCAGATGCAGAGGTGAGTATTTCACATATGTTCTTTTAATCCCCAAAGCAAGCCTGCAAGACAGGCCTAATTATCCCTATTTTTCAGAGAAGCAAGGTGCAGCTATGAGAATTTAAGGTGTATCATCCAAAGTGGAGGCACTAGTTAAAGGGACTCTAGGCCAGACTCACTATTCAGAAACATTTCTTCTCCTTTCCCCCAGTTTTCTGCCCTGCACCCCTCCCTCTCTTTATTCATTCAAGAAACATTTACTGAGCACATACTGTGTGAGGCAGGTACCAGGCATTGAGAATACGGTTGTGAACAAAGCAGTCAGAGTTCCTGCCCTCGTGGAGCTTGGCTTCTAGGCTGAAGTCTGGATTTCTATAAGAAAGTAAGAAGCAAACAGAATAGAGTTAGGTGTGAGGCAACACCTGGCAAAGAGAACAAAAGACACACATAAAAGATGGAGATTGTCTAACCAAACACTGATCTCAGAGTTGGAAAGTGTTATCCTTTCACTTCTTCTCTTTAGAGATTTTACTTTGGTCATTTTGTATACACCCAGCACCAAGCACCTTACTGTGGAAAGGAGGAGTATTGTAGTTTGTAAAAAAATGGCAAGGCTGTTAGCTGGAATGGCTTCAACATGGAACCTTGAAGAACACTCAAGGTTTAGGTGAAATATTCCCATCGAATAAGTTGTACCTAGAATGGTGGAGCTAAGGTGATAACCTGCCAAGTCTGTTCAACGTGACCCATGTTTCACCTACCCATTCCACAAGGCACTTTCATTAGCTGACATCTCCTTCATCCTCTACCTCATGTCCTAGTGGGTTGAACGGTCTCTTCCCAAAATTCATGTCTACCCATCATAACTCTCCACAACCCTCTGTCATTTCTTTCTTGGAGACATTTAATCCTGGCACCAATTCCTAGCCTTCTCCAGAGAAAACATTTCCTCACCAACACAGCCTATTAGAATGTGAGCAGGAAATGTACCATCACTTCATGTACATGGAACCCCATTTTTTTGTCTAAAGCTTGCATAAGCTTTCAGATGAAGTTCCTTTTTCTTAGGAAAGAACACTGTCATTGTTCTCTCGGCTGTATTGTTTTGCTGTTCCTATTATACATGTATTTGGGCCTGGAGGTTATAAATAAGATCCTGCTCTAGAGAAGAAGGGCAGGAAATAAAATTAGGAATGTCTCTGGATGCCAGGAACAAAATTGTTGTAGCAATAAGTTGATTGAACAGTAATTACTCAACGAAATGATTTTGTTTCCAAGGAGAAGGACAGAGGGCAATTTTGAGGTATAGGTTGGCAGAAAATAATGTTTGCAGGAAAAAAAAAATGCAAGATCCGATTCCTGATTTAATGATCCTCAAAGGGTGGGCCGTGACACACAACCATTAGCATCATCTGGGAACTTGATGCAAATGCATACTCAGGCTCCATCTTGAACCAAATGAATCAGAAACTGGGGGTGAGGACCAGCATTCTGCACTTTATAAACCTTCCTGGTGATTCTGATGCATGCTAACATTTAAGAACCTCTGGGTTTAAAAACCCCTCTTCCGTAGTTAGAATATTTAATTCAGGACACCTGGTGTAGGAAAAAGCTGAGGCAAAGAAATCAAGGGTCAGTTTTGTTCCACTTGGGAAACCCGTCCCCCCAGTTCTCTGGGTCAAGGCTGGGGGAAGCCCAGGAGCAGAGGCCCAGGTGCCCCTGCTGGTTCCTTTAGAATTCAAAGGAGGGCTTCAGAGCTGAGCTGCCAAAGACTTTTTAGCCAGACTAATTAGTCTCTAGGAATTTCCTGTAAGAGTTGAAGGGCTGGGCTGGAAACTTGCAACCAATTGCCCTGGCGAAGTGGGGGAAAAAGGACCAACAACGCTGCTGAAGTACCACAAAAGCCCTTCTTCCTCAAGAGGGATTGAAGGCAGGCTTGTTTCTGTGTAGTAGGCTGTGAAAAGCCATTCCTTTGCTCTGATGGGAACTGGGCTCAAGGGAGTTTCCCTTCCAGCAAGATGCTGAAGAATAAACCAAATGCTGGCCAAATCTCAAGCCGGGGTCCACAGGCCAGCCAGCCTGCCCGCTTGCCGGCTTTTCTTCTTATATACCACTTTTTCTTTTTCCTATGTTTCTTCCTTCCTTCAGCATGGTCAGAGGCCTTGGCTGTGATAGATCAGGTGACTGTTGGGGGTACCACCGCTGGACACAGAATCTGGACCTTGAGTCCATCGATGTAACCTCTTGGGATGGAATTAGATGTTCTCTAATGTCTCTTCCAGTTTTGATGTTTTCCTGCTGCAAATTTGCTCATGTCAAAAGCTTCATCCCGGGCTTCCCTGGTGGCACAGTGGTTGAGAATCTGCCTGCCAATGCAGGGGATACGGGTTCGAGCCCTGGTCTGGGAAGATCCCACATGCCGCGGAGCAACTAGGCCCGTGAGCCACAACTACTGAGCCTGCGCGTCTGGAGCCTGTGCTCCGCAACAAGAGAGGCCGCGACAGTGAGAGGCCCGCGCACCGCGATGAAGAGTGGCCCCCACTCGCCGCAACTAGAGAAAGCCCTCGCACAGAAACGAAGACCCAACACAGCCAAAAATAAATAAATAAATTTATTTTAAAAAAAGCTTCATCCCAGTGAGAAATGCAGTTAGAGTTCTAGGGCCTATCATCTGCCTTTCACAAACTCACTAGTCCATCCATTGCCTTCTGTCCAATGACTCACTTTAGCTAGATCAGCTTCTCAGGACTGTCCCAATTTTTAGATCAATGGCTTATGTTTCTGGATTCCCTCCTTCATGCATGCATTTGTGCATTCAGCAAAGGCTTACTGAGCATTGACTTCATCCTGTGCTTGTATCCTTGGGCCCCAGGAGTATTGGGGGGTAGCGCCATGCATCTTTTCTCCATCTATGCTTTGGTGGTACCCTGCCCTCTGCCTAGAACCACTTTCTCCTTGTCTAACTGGTGACTGCTTACTTAACCTTCATAGTTAAGTTAAAAACTGCTTACTTAACCTTCATATTTAAGTTAAAATGATATCTCCTCACTCTAGCTTTCTCTGATCACCCCATGTATGAATTTTTTCCTTTGTGTCTCCCTCCTTCCTTCCTTCTATTCTTCCTTCCTTCCCTCCTTCCCTCCTTCCCTCCCTCCCTCATTCCCGTCCTCCTTCCTATCTATCTATCTATGGCACATCTCTATTTTAAACACCACTATACTTTATTCCACATATACATTTTTCCTTACCCAGATAGGCTGTGAAATCTTTAAAGGCAAAAATCACATTTTATTCATCATGGTATCCTTATGCCTAGTACATGTTTTGTGTGTAGAAAGTACTGCTGAATTAATGCTGTATTGATTTAAACATTTATGTTTTTATGCTGTTTTTTAGCATAAAGAAAAGTTGAAAGTCTGTTTTTGTAACTTGTCCATAGGTATTTATTTTTAGTTAGAGCAATATTCCTAAAAGTGGACAATAAATATGTGACTGTAGTTGTTTAACTGTCAAAAAGAAACCAGAACTGGATGGTAGGTAAAGTGATAAAAATATTATATTCAAGACTATAGGGGAAATAGAGATCTCAGTGTAGAATTGAGCTCAGTTCCCAATACATCATGGGCCAGTGGGGATTTATAACCAAGGAGCAGGATAGGGATCAGTGGATGGAAAATCACTAAGGAGAAACATAAGGGGTTAGGGGGATTCTGGCTAAACTGACTTAACCAAATCTTTGCTGAAGACAGACCAGGGTGATCAGACGGCATTTGGAGGACAGGGGAAGATGAGGAACCTGATTAGATATGGAGGGTGATCAGACATGGATGATGGGGAGCTCTTTTAAACTGACCTAGCAGGGTTCTGGCTACAACTAGATTTTTTTTTTTTTTTTTTTGCGGTACGCGGACCTCTCACTGTTGTGGCCTCTCCCGTTGCGGAGCACAGGCTCCGGACGCGCAGGCTCAGCAGCCATGGCTCACGGGCCCAGCTGCTCCGCAGCATGTGGGATCTTCCCGGACCGGGGCACGAACCCGTGTCCCCTGCATCGGCAGGCGGACTCTCAACCACTGTGCCATTAGGGAAGCCCTAAAGACAGGATATTTTTGCCAGTGCAAATGTTGCATCTTTTCCTTCTCTTGTAGTCGTACAGTATTTAAGAATCTGCTGCTCAACCACCTGTTCATGTTTATTCCTGGGAGAACCATGTTCCTGTCATCAGCATATTTCTTTCTTTGGTTTTACTACTGCCCCAAACTCATCTAGGATGATGGGCTTCAGGAACACAGAGTTGGGCACCAAGATCCCAGGAAATGTGTGACCCAGTTTTGCCAGATCTGGAAAGGATCAAGCCCCAGAAAGCCATGAACATTCTTCCTCTTGGCATTGGATTTTCAATGTACCCATTGTTTCACCTGCATGTGATCAAGCCCTGGAGCTTTCCTTCTCTGGACCCCCTCATCACAAATATCCATGGGGTCAGGAGAACTCCTGGGCTTGCATGTTAGCTTGAGAGCATCCTGATGAGGAAATGGATACTTTGTGCAAAAGATCTCTTCCACCCAGATGTAGTCAATTCCAGTACTGGCTTTATCTACCTGAAGGATGATTTCATATCCAATATGTCTCATTTGGGGTGACTAGGAAACACTGTGCAAAGGTCTTGGTTTTATTACAATAAAAATGTTGGTGAAAAGCTAGAATCCAGGACGTAAGCTAAACAAAGGCCAGAATGTCTCCTGCTCTTGGAATCTAATCTATGCACACCTCTGTCATTAGCAGGAGGAAAGGGCTAGAAAAGAGAGAGAGAAAGGGAAGAAGAAATGAAGCGAAAAAGAATTGGACAAAGTAAAAGAAGAAGAGACATCCCCATGCTGGCCTGGTAGAGCCACACTTAATACATGGGCTTTAACAAATGCTGAAGACCAATAATTAAATGCAACAAGAACCCTGGGTCTGGCACTCCTTCTAAGCAGGAGGAAAGGGGTAGGCTAAATGAAACTAATCTACGTTTACACCTCTGTCACCTGGGTTGCACAGAAGACTCCTAGGCTATTTGGGAGGCACTCTGAAGGGTATATGGGGTTTTCAGCCACCAGGATTAAGAAACTAATTAAAGGAGAAGAAATACAAGGCTGTTCTTGCACAAGGGGACATACTGTGGGGTGGAGGACAGGAAGGATAGGGACTGTCCTTCAGGAGAGAGAACTGGGCATTGGACAAGAGTGGGGGTCAGACTTGGACAGAGCTATGGGGACTTAAAATTTTAACAGTTTAAGTCCATCAAATCTTTAAAGACCAGGCAACTCCCATTCTATTTAAACCATTGAAGAGTGTAGAGGAGAGAGGTAAAACCTCCAAATTATTTTATAGATAGAGAACAATATTTATGACAAAACTTTTCAAAGCTATCACAACAAAAGGAACTATAGACCATATATGAATACAAGCATCTCAGACAAAATGTTTGTAACCAGAATCCAATATAACTTTAAAAGAATAGACTTCATTCCAGGAGGGCAAAGGTCATTCTACACCAGGAAATATAGTAACATAATTTCCCATGTTTCTCAAACGAGTAAAGCCATTTAGTTATCGCCATTGGTGCTTTTTTTAAAAAAAAAAGGATAAAATGTAACATATTTCATTATTTTTTAAACTGTCCTTAATAAAATAGGAATAGATACTTCCTTACTATGTTAAGATATATACAGACGGCCAGCATCAATGTAAATTGGTGCAGCTGTTATGGAGAACAGTAAGGAGGTTCCTTAAAAAACTAAAAACAGAGCTACTATATGATCTAGCAATCCCACTCTTGGGCATATATCTGAAGAAAAGCATAATTAGAAAAGATACATGAACCCCAATATTCATTGCAGCACTATTTACAACAGTCAAGACATGGAAGCAACCTAAATGTCCCTCAACAGAGGAATGGATATAAAAGATGTGGTACATATATACAATGGAATATTACCTGGCCATAAAAAAGAATGAAATAATGCCACTTGCAGCAACATGGATGGACCTAGAGATTATCAAACTAAGTGAAGTAAGTCAGATAGAAAAAGACAAATATCACATGATACTACTTATATGTGGAAGCTAAAATATGACACAAATGAACTTATTTACGAAACAGAAACAGACTCACAGATAGAAAATAAACTTTTGGTTATCAAAGGGGAAAGGGGGTCAGGGAGGGATAAATTAGGGGTTTGGGTTTGGCAGATGCAAGCTACTGCATATGATAAACAACAAGTTCCTACTGTATACCACAGGGAACTATATTCAATATCTTGTAATAAACTATAATGGAAAAGAATATGAAAAGAACATATATATGTATAACTGAATCACTTTGCTGTACACCAGAAACTAACACAACATTGTAAATTAACTATACTTCAAAAAAAAAAAAAAAGCCAGCATCATGCTTAAAGGTGAGATAAAAGAATAATTCCTGTTAAATTCGGGAATGAGACATAGATGCCCATTAACTACTCTTAGTTAACATTGTCCTATATAAGTATTAATTAATGCAAAGACAAGAAAAAGAAATGAAGTTGTAAAACAACAATTACTTGCAGAAGATTTCGTTCTTTTTTTTTTTTTTTTGCGGTACTTGGGCCTCTCACTGTTGTGGCCTCTCCCATTGCAGAGCACAGGCTGCGGACATGCAGGCTCAGCGGCCATGGCTCACGGGCCCAGCTGCTCCGCGGCACGTGGTATCCTCTGAGACCGGGGCACGAACCCATGTCCCCTGCATCAGCAGGCGGACTCCCAACCACTGCGCTACCAGGGAAGCCCAGATTTAGTTCTTTATTTAGAAATTCGACAATAATGAGTTGATGTGTCATTAGAGAAAAGTAAGGAAATTCAGTAAAGTAGGTATTACAAATATAATGAGAAAATTAATAGCTTTCTATATACAATAGCTACTTGTTAAAATTTTAATCTTAAGAATCCCATTTACAATAACAGTAAACACAAACTACTCAGGAAATGGTCTAACAAGGAATGGATAGGAATGAATAATAGATTCACACATCTCATACTCTCTGAGAACTGTTTTTATGGTTTTTAAACTTTTAGCCTATAGGAAGGCCTGATTCCCAGAAGAGCCTGTGACTAATTACAGTGAAATTGGGCCCCCTGGAGCTAAGCTGCCTTGTCACCACATTTTAGAAGGGAAAGAGCACTGTCCCCAGAGTCCAGACCCCAGAGGCCTGACTTGCTCACTAAGTGACTGTGTGACCTACACAAATAACAACTTTTTTGAACCTCGGTATCCTCAGGGTTTAAGAAAAAGAGTTGGTTGCACATATTGAATCAAATATAATAAACTGGAATTCATAGATGTGTTTCCTTTGACCTGCTTGAAATTAGTTTTACTTAGCAGTCAAAACTGGGATACTAGGCATAAAAATCTGCATTCTCAGCTTCCTTTGAAAATTGCACAATCTGACATAACAGAGCTGGCCTCTCCCATTGCTACAATTAGCTGTAGCTGCAGAAGCTCTTGCCCCTTCTCTCAGAGCCTGGCCCCAATTTTGCAGACACCACCCCCTCACTGCCCACCATCCCAGGGTGACCACCACGGTGTCACCAGCTTGATTATTTACCTGATCAGCTGACCCTGAAGGCATTTCATTGCAGCCCTTGGTCATTCTGTAAGACTTCTTTCACTTTTACAGTTTAATGATTCTAATATTTGGTCTAGCTGTCAGTCTAGGAAATATATTCCTTTTCCATATTACTTAAAAGCCTGGGCATTTTGAGCTACTGTGGGTGTAGCAAGCTCGGGCTCCATGCTTTTCTTTCTTTTTCCTTTTGCTTGTAGCAGACTATCCTTGGTTACCATGGTGATTACCATCCCTTAATGATACGCTGCTACCACACGGGGAATGTAATGTTCTTCAAGCGTGGTGGAAAGCAGTGGGGAACAGGAGTAGGTATAAAAGCTTTCTCCCCGCCTCTGTCCCTGGGTGCTCCTCAGTCACCACAAAGGACAAGAGCAGGCTGCTGATCAATCCCTCCAGACAAGCTAACACGAGAGCTGCTGTCAAGATGGAAATATCTTCCCTGGGTCCCAGTGCACATGTGGGAACCCTGAGAAAAGCTATTTTCAACCTCTGAAAAGTGTTCTGCATCAAGTCTCATGGGACTTAATTAAAATAATCAGATTTCACAGCCAAGGCTTTTGACTCTAACCTCCTACATGAAATGAGCATCCCATGTGCAAAGAGGCCCAGCTCACCGGTACTCAGAGCAAGTGATGTCTCTAATTGCATGCTTGCCTACTGGCAGGGATCTCAGGGTCTGAGGTTGGCCCTTTCTGACCAAACTGAGGGCAGTGGCCCTGCCTGGACCTTCTAGGCCTCACTTCTGAGGTGTCAGGGGCTCTGACTGTGGCCAGGGAGGTGGGAGAAGAATGTGGGCTCTCTCTAGTCCACAAAACCCTCCAGCATGCAGGGGCTCCCTCCTTGCAATGTCACTTTGAGAGGCAGGTTGGATCTGCCCAGTGCTGACCTGGCTCACCAGGGCTTTGAAGTCTCTAACTCCTGAGGTCCATTTTAAAACCATGGCTAGAGAATAACAAAAAAGAACCAGACTCACAGTATAGAGAACAAACCAGTGGTTACCATGGGGGATGGGGGGAAGAATATAGGGGTGGGAGAGTGGGAGGTACAAACTATTGGGTATAAAAGATAGGCTCAAGGATGTACACACAATGTTCATTGCAGCTCTATTTACAATAGCCAGGACATGGAAGCAACCTAAGTGTCCATCATCGGATGAATGGATAAAGAAGATGTGGCACATATATACAATGGAATATTACTCAGTCATAAAAAGAAATGAAATTGAGTTATTTGTAGTGAGGTAGATGGACCTAGATACTGTCATATAGAGTGAAGTAAGTCAGAAAGAGAAAAACAAATACTGTATGCTAACACATATATATGGAATGTGTAAAAAAAAAGAAAAAAGGTGGGCTCCTTAGTTGCAGCTCGTGGGATCCTTAGTTGCAGCTCGCAGGCTCCTTAGCTGAGCCTTGCCAGCTCCTTAGTTGCGGTATGCAAACTCTTAGTTGCAGCATGCATGTGGGATCTAGTTCCCTGACCAGGGATTGAACCCAGGCCCCATGCATTGGGAGCGCAGAGTCTTACCCACTGAGCCACCAGGGAAGTCCCACAGCCTCTTAGATTCTTAAGTGTACAATACGATTGCTATCTCTAGGTACAAGGTTGTACAGCTGATCTCTAGAACTTACTCATTTTGCACAGCTGAAACATTATGCCTGTTGATCAGCAATTTCCCATTTCCCCCTCCCCCTGAGGTTGAATTTTAAGAAATGAGTTAATAGACTAGAGTCACCTCTACGGGACTTACCCTCTCTTTTCTTCTTTCATGCCCCTTCAAATTTCCATACAGTTAAATTTTGATTACAGTAAGTCACTGAATAGATATGTGATAAAGCAAGTAGAATCTAGGTGATAGGTATACAGAAGTATCCACTATAAAATTATTTCAACTTTTCTACACATTTGAAATTTTCATAATATATATTGGAAAATAAATGACTGAAGCAGAGTTTACAAATGGGTGGCCCACAGGCCATGTAAGATCCACAGACATGATTTATTTGGCCTTCAAGATTTTTTTTAATTAAAAAAAATTTTAATACAATTTTTAAAGGTTACTTTCCTTTACAGTTATTACAAGATATTGGCTATATTCCCGTGTTGTACAATACATCCTTGAGCCTATCTTACACCCAACAGTTTGTATCTCCCACTCTCCCACCCCTATATTGCCCCCTGACACACACTGCTAACCACAAGTTTGTTCTCTGTATCTGTGAGTCTGCTTCTGTTTTGTTATTTTCATTAGTTTGCTGTATAAGATTTTTAAAATATTGAATCAGTTGCAAACATTTTAAAAGGCAGGAGACGTCAAATAAAAATCTGGATTTCTGGGGTTTCTGGAAAAATCAAGAGATTCAACAATATCAGGCCCCACGTTCTTGCATGGAAACACTTGGCTGGAACTGGGGAGTGGCTGTCCCCTCTCAGTGGGACACGTCCTCTCCACTTGGACACAAGACCCACTAGATATGCACTCCTCATTTATCTCACTTGAATGGACTGCTTCTCAGTTGATGACACTGATACAGAGCAACCTCAAAAGGGGGGAAAAAGACACAAAAGGATGGCATATGTGTCTGTGTGCACACATACAGTTGGCAGGAAAATGCGGTCCTGCACCTTCATCCTTGTTTTGTTTGGTCAGGGGGCAAAGCCTCCCCACTTGGCCTTCTACTCACAGCCTCCCAATATGCTGCTTGGTGCCAAGCCATGAGGCTAAGTGGGCAGAGTAGCCCATAAACAGCTCTGGGTGTGGCCGTATCGAAAGGAAGGTCTTGGGACTAGCTGAGCAAGGCTGTATTTATTTTCAAATGTCTGCCTTCTGACTAAAATGCCTCAGTTAGCACCCTAAATAGACTGTCTCTTATCAACTTGGTGCCATCATCATTTACCATAAAGCTTCGTCATTAGATGCCAGGCAAAGAGAGCCAAGGGGAACTCAGTTGTCCTAGACCCTAAATTTGATCTGTGCGTATCACGATGGGAAAATCCTACCTCTTTCATTTTTCTTTCTGACATAAAGGAGGTGTGTGGGTTAAAATACTTTCTCAGAGGCAAATGGATGCTTGTCCCAGTGTTTAGTGTTTCCCAAAACTGATTTTTCCTCTGCTTCTGCCTTTTCCTTGCAGGGATCCACACTCAGAATGATGCTTCACTGGGGTGTGTTCTGCTCCCAGGGTCTGTTCTTGGTTGGGAGGTCCTAGGGTGGGAGACGCGTCTTTTAAATTTACTGATAATCAGTCCACTGCAAGAGCTGTCTAGAGCGTAGTATATCCTCTTTGGCGATGATACTAACAGTGAACTCTGCTCCCTTTGTCCTTCTGTCTCCAGTGCTTTCTTTTGAGCTTGGAATCAATTCTGTCTCCTTCCTTGGCTGACTGCCCTTACATAGTCTGACCCCTGCTCACCTACCAGCCTCATGTTGCCCGGCTCTTCCCTGCACTCCCTGGGAATGTCCACACCCAGGCACACTTTCTAGTTCTTAAATAGAAAGCTTCTTTCTAATTCTCAAACACCCACAGCTTGTCCCTGCCCTGGGGCTGCTGCTGTGCTCTGCCCTCTGCCTGGACCGCTGTTCCTCCAGCTCTCGGCCTGCTGCCCTCATTCTAGCCTTGGGTCGCAGACCAGCCCCCTCAGAGGCCTTTCCTGACCTCCATCCTTTTCCCCTTACGCTCAGTTGCTATTACATTATGCCCTCATTTTTCCATTGTAGTAATTATCTAAAGTTTATTTCATTTACTTATTCATTTATTGTTGCTGCCTCTTCTACTTCAATGCAAGCACCACAAAAGCAAGGACCTTGTCTCTCATTCACCATAGAATCCCCCATTCCTGGAACAAGTGTTTAATCCATGAATGTCCACACCCAGGATGATGAAGGAACTCTAACAATTGTGAGGCTGCAGGCATTAGGGCAAATGCTTCCAAAAAAATCAAGTCTATACACATTATTGGGTCTGCCTTTAAGAATGGCCTTTGACTGCTGGTAATATCTGGATGCCAATATTAAATTAAACCATGGGAGAGGAAGGCTGAGATTTAATGGTGTAATTTATTTCCTTAATTATTAGGAGTTTATAACATGGCTTTGACTGGTGACACAAAAGGCAAGGTTGCCACCTAGTGTTTAGATGTGTAGATGTATGGCACTAGCCATGCCTTAAAAGAAAAAAATGAATGAGTCTATAGAAAGCCACACTTCTACAAACTGCTACAACACAGACCAGAATTTACCAACAGAGCACAGTTCTCCACAAAGTGTGTCTTAAGGGGCCCCGAATGGACTTGTTCCAGTCTCATGGGCTTCTGTCAAAAGTTGAGATACTGTCTTTGTTAGCTACTCAAGAAATCCCAAGCAACCAAGAGAGCTGTGAAGCTCAGTTTCACAAAGAAGCATATTCTCCAGACTGTGTTTTCTTAAATTCCACCTGCCTCCCCTGTCAAGGTGTGCTGCTTATAAAATAAGTGAAATCACTGTTAAAGAAAACAACAACCCACTATCTCAATTGCTTTTTGTCCTGGTGACATAAGGAAGGATGTGTCCTCAAGGTTCAGGAACTCATTAACCATTTAGACCCCTAAGTGGTTGCAACCAAGCAGAAGACTTACCTGTGCTGAAAAATCTTGGTAGCCTTAGGCTGGGTATTTTCCATTTTCCCACCATGCTGAAGACTAGCAAGACAAAGGGAAACTGTGAAAAGGGGCCAGATGAGGGTGGCACCAGGGGAAACCCATTTAATAAAGAGCCTTGGTTACAGGCTCCTAAAATATCACTCCGGGAAACTAGGTTATTAGAAATGATGGAAAATGGGTGGTGAGATGAGCTGGTAATAACCATGGCAACCAAACTATCCGTTTTCTTGTTATTTCACTTTCCTTGAGACTAAAAATAGATCAACTGTAGGTCACTGCAAACAAGTCCAGCAATGGTTTATGTCTCCTGCTACAGCTTTTGCTAGCTTATTTGTGGGCATTTGAAGAAATGCTCTCCTAACACTGAAAATGTATCATATACCTTTGGTTCTAACCATACAGGCTGTGCTCTCTATATTATCTTAATGCATATAGTGTTCTATTTTTGCTTTAAGACCTTTTTTCTAAGAGCAAGTAAAAAATAGTTATGGAATTACAAAGCAAAAATTAGAATGCTTTTTGGAAACCACCTACTTAATGCAGGAATCTTTTTTTTTTTGTCATCCTAAGAGATCTAGGCTCTGTTTAAATCTCTGCAGTGATAACACCTATCCTTCTGAAACTCTTCCAAAAAACTGCAGAGAAAGGAACACTCCCAGACTCATTCTACGAGGCCATCACCCTGATACCCAAACCAGACAAGGATACCACACACACATAAAAGAAAATTACAGGCCAATATCACTGATGAACATAGATGCAAAAATACTCAACAAAATACAATGATACATTAAAAGGATCATACACCATGATCAAGTGTGATTTATCCCAGGGATGCAAGGATTCCTCAATATCTGCAAACCAATCAATGTGATACATCACATTAACAAAACTGAAGAATAAAAACCATATGATCATCTCAGTAGATGCAGAAAAACTTTTGACAAAATTCAACACCTATTTATGATAAAAACTTTCCAGAAAGTGGACACAAAGGGAAACTACATCAACATAATAAATGCTGTATATGACAAACCCACAGCTAACATGATTCTCAATGGCGAAAAGCTGAAAGCATTCCCTCTAAGATCAGGAACAAGGCAAGTATGTCCACTCTCGCCACCTTTATTCAGTATAGTTTTGGAAGTCCTAGCCACGGCTGTCAGAGAAGACAAGAAATAAAAGGAAACTAAATTGGAAAAGAGGAAGCAAAACTGTCACTGTTTGCAGATGACATGATACTATACATAGAAAACCCTAAAGATGCTACCAGAAAACTACTAGAGCTAATCAATGAATTCAGTAAAATTGCAGGATACAAAATTAATGCACAGAAATCTCTTGCATTCTTATACACTAACAACAAAAGATCAGAAAGAGAAATTAAGGAAACAATGCCATTTAACATTGTATCAAAAAGAATAGAATACTTAGGAATAAATCTACTTAAGGAGCCAAAAGAGCTGTACTCTGAAAACTATGACACTTATGAAAGAAATCAAAGATGACACAAACAGATGGAAATATATGCTGTGTTCTTGGATTGGAAGAATCAATATTGTCAAAAAGACTACACTACCCAAGGCAATCTACAGATTCAGTGCAATCCCTATCAAATTACCAATGGCATTTTTCACAGAACTAGAACAAAAAATTTTTTAAATTTGTATGGAAACACAAAAGGCCCCAAATAGCCAAAGCAATCCTGAGAAAGAAAAATGGAGTTGGAGGAATCAGGCTCCTTGACTTCAGGCTATACTACAAAGCTACAGTAATCAAAACAGTACGGTACTGGAGCAAAATCAGAAATATAGATCAATGGAACAGGATAGAAAGCCCAGAAACAATCCCACACACCTAAGGTGATTTAATCTATGAGAAAGGAGGCAAGAATATACAATGGAGAGGGGCTTCCCTGGTGGTGCAGTGGTTGAGAGTCCTCCTGCCAATGCAGGGGATGCGGGTTCATGTTCTGGTCCGGGAGGATCCCGCATGCTGCAGAGCGGCTGGGCCCGTGAGCCATGGCCGCTGGGCCTGCGCGTCCAGAGCCTGTGCTGTGCAACGGGAGAGGCCACAGCAGTGAGAGGCCCACGTACAGCAAAAAAAAAAAAGAAGAAAAGAAAAAAATATATACAATGGAGAAAAGACAGCCTCTTCAATAAGTGGTGCTGGGAAAACTGGACAGCTACATGTAAAAGAATGAAATTAGAATATTCTCTAACACCATACACAAAAATAAACTCAAAATGGATCAAAGACCTAAATGTAAGGCTGGAGACCATAAAACTCTTGGAGGAAAACATAGGCAGAACACTCTTTGACATAAATTGCGGCAATATTTTTCTGATCCACCTCCTGGAGTAATAAAAATAAAAATAAACAAACAGGACCTAATTAAATTTAAAAGCTTTTGCACAGCAAAGGAAACCATAAACAAAATGAAAAGACAACCCACAGAATGGGAGAAAATATTTGTAAATGAACGGACTAACGAGGGATTAATCTCCAAAATATACAAACAGCTCATGAAGCTCTATGTCAAAAAACCAAACAACCCAATCAAAAAATGGGCAGAAGCTATAAATAGACATTTCTCTAAAGAAGACATACAGATGGGCAAGAGGCATATGAAAAGATGCTCAACATCACTAATAATCATAGAAATGCAAATCAAAACTACAATGAGGTATCATCACCTCACACCGGTCAAAATGGCTATCATCAAAAAGTCTACAAACAATAAATGGTGGAGAGGGTGTGGAGAAAAGGGAACCTTCCTACACTGTTGGTGGGAATGTAAATTGGTACAACCACTATGGAGGACAGTATGGAGGTTCCTTAAATAACTAAAAATAGAACTACCGTATGATCCAGCAATCCCACTCCTGGGCATTTACCCAGACAAAACTATAATTCAAAAGGATACATGGACCCCTATGTTCACAGCAGCACTATTTACAACAGTCAAGACATGGAAGCAACCTAAATGTCCATTGACAGAGGAATGGATAAAGATGCGCTACATATATACAATGGAATATTACTCAGCCATAAAAAGGAATGAAATAATGCCATATGCAGCAACATGGATGTACCTAGGGATTATCATATTAAGTGAAGTAAGTCAGACAAAGACAAATATCATATGATATCACTCATATGTGGAATCTAATTTTAAAAAATGATACAAATGATCTTATTTACAAAACAGAAACAGACTTACAGATATTGAAAACAAACTTATGGTTACCAAAGGGAAAATGTGGGAGAGAGGGATAAATCAGGAGCTTGGGATTAACACACACACTGTTATATATAAGATAGATAACCAACAAGGACCTACTGTATAGCACAGAGAACTCTACTCAATATTCTGTTATAACCTATATGAGAAAAGAATCTGAAAAAGAATGATTACATGTATATGTATAACTGAATCACTTTGCTGTACACCTGAAACTAACACAACATGGTAAATCAACTATACTTCAATAAAATTTTTTAAAAATTCTCTGCAGTGACAAGGAGCTCACTACTCCATGATGTAGTAATTCCATTATTAAACTAATTGTTGGAAAGTTCCTTCTCTATTTCCATTTATTCACATAATTGATATTTATTTAGCACCTACCACTGTGCTGGGCACTTCTGATTTAGTGGTGAACAAAGTCAACTCAGTCCCTGAAAGTACAGAAGTTAAAATCTGCTTCCCTATATCTTTGCTGTGAGTATGTGCAACTGGAAACAATGTAGAAAAAGACCAATGTCTTTTTTTTTTTTTTTTTTTTTTGCGGTACGCGGGCCTCTCACCGTTGCGGCCCCTCCCGTTGCGGAGCACAAGCTCCGGAAGCGCAGGCTCAGCGGCGATGGCTCACGGGACTAGCTGCGCCGCGGCACGTGGGATCCTCTCAGACTGGGGCACGAACCCGTGTCCACTGCATCGGCAGGCGTACTCTCAACCACTGCGCCACCAGGGAAGCCTAAGACCAGTGTCTTTTTTCTATAGGAGTCCACTAAAGTTTGCAGAGAAGCTTTAGATTTTTCCATTAGCAGCACCCCTTGTGGAGTCAGTGAGGATTCCTCAGCTACAAGCAAGCAAACTAATGAACAAAAGCCCTGGCTAAACATGGATCTATTTGAGAGAAGTGGGGTAGCTCAGAAAATTGAAGGGGAGTGGAAGAATCAGGCCCGGAGAGAACAGAACAGAGGCAGCTTTGGGGATCCAAAGAGCAGGAACCAATGGACAGTATTTTCAAGGTGCTGCTTTTGTTTCAGCAGCAATTGTTTTTAGTCTTTTGTCTCTGATCAGGGATTCAAATTTTAAGGAGAATCTGATTGGCCTGGCTTGGGGCCCATGCACACCCCATGCTGGAGGTGGCAGTGGGACTTCTTGATGTTCACAAAGAATGTAGCCAATTAAGCAAAGCATGTTCCTGCAAAGACAGATTAAGGAACTGCTGCCAGAAGGAAGAGGAATGGATGCTGGTGGCGAAACCAACAAATGGCCACAATGGTGGCCATCTTAACCACTTGGAGACAGGGATGCAAAGAGAAACCTGAAGCTCCTCCCTTAGAAAGGAATACTTGACTGCAAGGTCTGATAGATTTATCTCATCTCTCTAGCAATAATCCCTGGGTCTGCTTACCTTCTGTATCTGATCATCAGGATGGCCTTGATGACTTCTTCCTTGTTGGTCTTACTTCAACCTCGATTCATTACCCTGGGAGGCACAGGAGGAGCCTAGCTGGCAGTGACGATTAAGACTCGGGTTTGCTCTCTGCTCTGCCTTTTGAAACCCACCTGCTGGGTCCAGCCCAGGCACCAACACTGCCTTGAACTTACTTCCCTTACTTCCAGACAAGCATATTTACACACCAAAATTGTGATCCTCATCCATTCCTTATTTCACCATTTTACCCACAAGCATGTTGTAGAGCACTTTGTAAATGTAAATGAGCTGAGTTGGTTCCACATGCTTGTTCTTGGGAATCAGGCAGTTTTGGTAAAAGTCACAAGGAACATCCAAGATTTCTGCTGGAGATTAATGTGAAGACTAAATATCCCTATACCCATTTTGAGAAGGGAAAAATCTTTAACTTTCTCCACTATTCTAGTTTTTTTTTGGAGATGACTACAGTATCCCAAATCACCTCTGCAGGTTCCTTCAGTGCCTTGGAATAGAATTCACTTGGGCCCAGGTGTGCTCACTCTTGCATTTACGTGACATACTTTGCTTCTACCCAGTCTAATTTGAATACCAGTCTCCTTGCTGAAAGAGGCCAGAGAGCTATTGACTAGATCTGCCTTCACCTTGCAGAACTGTGCTGTTTAAAAGAACAATGGCTTTGCAACCAGAAAGACCTGGGTTTAAGCTTATTTCTGTCTCATACTATTTTGTGTCTTTAGTTCAGTTACTCATCTCTTCTGTTTCCATTTTTTCATCTGAAAAATGGATATACTCTCACAGGGTTGTTGGATTGATTGTATCAGTCAGGAGACAGAAATCACACCAGTTATTTTAACAGAGAATTTCATATAAAGATGCATCAACCAGGGCTTCCCTGGTGGCGCAGTGGTTGAGAGTCTGCCTGCTGATGCAGGGGACACGGGTTCGTGCCGCAGTCCGGGAAGATCCCACATGCCGCGGAGCAGCTGGGCCTGTGAGCCATGGCTGCTGAGCCTGCGCATCCGGAGCCTGTGCTCCGCAACGGGAGAGGCCACAACATTGAGAGGCCCGCGTACCGCAAAAAAAAAAAAAAAAAAAAAAAGATGCGTCAACCAAATACTGAAGAAATGAAAAGGGAAAAAAGAAACACTAAGGAAGTAGCTGTCTTAGGACGCAGCTACCACCCTAAAACCTGGGGAATAAATGGAAGAGTTTGGGACTGTTGAGGTTAGAAGCTTGAGGATGGGTCCTACAAAGCTGAGACTCAAGCCTCTGAGAAGGTCCACTGCTCCTCTGTACTGTTGCCTCAGGAGCTTGAAGGTGGCATCCTTGGGTGAGGCCCAGACCTCTGAGGAGGGGGCACTGACTGGCTGGTGCTGGGGTCTCTAGGGTATGTCATGGTGCTGGTTCTGTGAGTGCTGTTAAAAATGATCATTACGTGGGATCCTGAAAAGGAACAAACAAACAAGGCTCTGGATAAGCTCAAATACCAAGGATAATTGATTTGTAATTATATAAGTATATGGGTGCTTTTCAATCTAATAAGAGCAGTAAGGTTTATGTGTTTCAAATTTTCAATGTTTCCCAGTTTGTAGTTGGCCTTTCCATTTTTATATAAAAGAGTTTAAAATGTTTTATTTGAGGTTAATTTGATGGTCATTTAATCAGGAAAAAACTCCATAAATATCCAAAAAACATTTCTTATACTTGTTTGATTCTTTGAGTCTTTGTGCTGTAGAGTCAGGGCAGGGCTGGCAGGAAGTCAGAAGCCAGTTCCAGCTGTGCTCACAACACTACCTAACACGCTGTGTGTGACTCTGGGTCTCAGTTTCCTCATCTGTAAAGTGAAATGAGTAGATGAGATGATTTCAAGGTCTTTTTCATTTTAAAACTATGATATGAAATGACAAATGATATGATTTCATATAATGTGACTGATAAAAGGATAAGGCAGGGACTGAATTAGCTAAGGACAACCATAACTTTCACATTTAAATTTAAAATTTTTTAAGCCTAACAGATTTTTTAAATGCTCAAGATAAAGCAACCATCAATTCACCTGACATAAATACAGTATATCTGATCTCAGTAAATCTTGTTTCTATTTCTCCAGAGAATTGGCAAAAGATCTCCAACATTTACTGGTAGCAGAGAAATTCAGTCTGGGAGCTGGCAGCCAGAAGCACGTGGCTGGTTACTATAAAATCCATACAGCCTACTCAGATTACGCTGAAGGGCGTTACAGTGGGTTTTGTTTGATTCTCTATCTTGTCATGGCTGGATCAGAATGCCTCTTTTAATAATAAACATAAACAGTGACTTCCTATACTCAACACAGTGTAACTTGAAATATGAGTAAGAAGATGGAGCTAGAGAAAGGTAAGGAGGAAAATAAGAAAAAGGTCTTAGATGAAGGGTGCCCTGATATACAGTTTTATGTGTGTGTTGGGATCTGGTCCAGCACTCTTCTCAGGAGTTCAGACGCTTGGAAATGCTTCTGAAAAGAAAAGCAGAGACTAGTGTGGGAAAAATGTGGCTCATTCATTTCTTGTCCTGAGGTACTTGTTCACGTTGGGTATGTGGATCCAGGGAAGCCAGACACACAAAGTAAAGCAAGAGGCACAAGAAATAACTTGACTGAATTCTGGGATTCTGGCTTTGAGTTTACAGTGTGAAGGACAGTGTCTGAATCAGAGTCCCTCCCAGAGGACCAGGGTGCTGGCCAAGAGGCCCAAGTGGGGATTGGATTTTACAATTCCAAGGTAGCAGGCAAGGCTCATGCTTCGTGAGCATGCAACCAGTGCAGATGTGCAAAGCCTTCTGCTCAGAAGGATGCCATGCTTCAAGTTTAATGCTCTGTGATCGCCATCTTGAAATTTTTAATAATTTAATTTTTGAATTTGTGTTTTATAAGTGAAGTTGGATGGGACAATGGAGCATGAACCAGGGACTTGGGGCTTTAGCTCATAAGCCATCTTGCTTTTCACCACTTCTTGCTCCCTGCTTCTCAACTGCCAGCACCCCCAGCATCCATTGGTTGGGGCCTGGGCATGAGGCAGGAAGGGATGGGGCCAGGCATGCCACACACGGGCCGCCTGTTGAGTTGTGGGACTGGGTCACACTTGTCCCTCAATGTCCTCAAACATGAGGGAGTGCAACATCAAGCAGCAAATATAAAACCATGACAAGTCAAGAGAGGGACCACAAAAAAAAGGGGAAAAACTTTTTCTTCTGATTTTTAAACAAGAGGCCTCACTTTTTCATTTTTCATTGGGCTCCACAGATTATGTAGCCAGCACTGATGAGAGGGTAGATGATGACTGTTCAAGTAGGAGTGACTGGTGTCAGAACATCAGGAGGAAAGGAGAACACCAAATCCATGGGGCAAATATGGAGACCTAAGCTGGGCAATGGAGTCAGGAGTTTGAAGCAGGGGAGATAAGAGAAACAGAAGGAAATTGAAATCAAGAGGAAAGCATGGCTAGGGTATTCTGAATCCAAATTTAAACGGTGCTTCAATCTTGTTTATGTGTGGGTGAAGGTCCGTCAGACTCAAATGGCCAAAAATGAGGTCAAACAGTTCTAAGCCTATGCTAGTCATTGAGAGGGGAAGTAAAGGCAGTTATACACTTCTGATTCTGAAGGAGTTTATAGAAGGCTGAAATTTTTTTAGCCCTCCTTTGTGATGGAATGAATTATCATCATGAAAATTCAGTTGTCTGTTAAGCATTTAATATGAATGTAATTCTTAAAATGAATGACTGCTATATCTCTTAACATCCTCTTTTTGTATGTTATGCCCTAACGTTCTTCAATGAACTATTTCACTTGACTTTTCCAGATAGCTAAAAAATGAGCTCTCTACCAACCAAAACTTTTTTTTTTTTTTTTTTGCGGTACACGGGCTTCTCACTGCTGTGGCCTCTCCTGTTGCGGAGCACAGGCTCCGGACGCGCAGGCTCAGCGGCCGTGGCCCACGGGCCCAGCCACTCTGCGGCATGTGGGATCCTCCTGGACCGGGGCACGAACCCATGTCCCCTGCATCGGCAGGCGGACTCTCAACCACTGCGCCACCAGGGAAGCCTCACCATGACTATTTTAAAGTTTATAATCCAATTGGCCATAACTCTAAGGCTTGAAAACCGCTCCAATTTGATTCTTTTCTATCAACCTCATTTCAATTCTTGGCCTTCACAGCCTTCTCAGGAAAAACTGCTACCATGCCTGAGACCTTATTCTTTGTGACTGGCCCCAGAATGCTATGCTGATTGGGAATCAGTTAGCAAGTCAGCAGAGGCTTGACAGTTTCTGGGTCCTAATAGCTCAGTCATCATGGCAATACCTAAAGCCTTTTGTATGCTCTGGAACACTGACTAATATTTTGGGTAGGAGGAAAAGAGGCAACAGATGAGTAAATTTCTTTAAACATCTCATCTGTTTTTAAAAGAACAAACAAATTATTCTAAACTACTACCTAAGTCAGAGCTTGCAAGCTGGTGATCCACAGGTTGGATCTGGGCCATAGACATGTTTTGTTTGGTCTGCATCTTAAACTACAAAATTTTTAAATCAATTGCTTTCATTTAAAAATTAGGAAATTACACCAAAAATTTTCCAGACCTCTAACTTCCTTTGAAAATTGAGTGATGACAGCATTGGGCCCATATTCCTGCATAGCAGCAATTAGCTAGAGTTGCTAATTGGGTAGCACCTGGCCACTTTAGACAGAGCAGGCACTGCCCCCTTTGCCATAATCTATTTGCAGCCCAGTTTGCTTACTTACATTATCTGCCTGTGCTCTGGAGGCATTTGTTTTTGTGTCCCCCACTATGAGTCAATGAAGGCTATAAGCTCAAAAGTTCAGGACCACAGTACCTCTGCTTAGCTTTCTGCCTAGTTAATATAATCTTAAAAATTAATATTGAAAAGTAATACATGCTCATGAAAAATTAAAACAGTACAGAAGTGGGAATTCCCTGGCGGTCCAGTGGTTAGGACTCTGTGCTCACGCTTTCACTGCCGAGGGCCCAGGTTCAATCCCTGGTTGGGGAACTAAGATCCCACAAGCCGTGTGGCACGGGAGAGGAAAGAAAGAAAAGAAAGAAAGAAAGAGAGAAAGAAAGGAAGGAAGGTAGAAAGAAAGAAAGGAAGCGAGAGAGAGGGAGGGAGGGAGGAAGGAAGAAAAAAGGAAAGAAATGAAGGAAGGAAGGAAGACAAAGAAAGAAAGAAGGAAAGGAAGGAAGGAAGAAAGAAAGAAAATAAATTAATTAAAACAACAGTACAGAAGCATACACTGTAAAAAGTGTAAGTCTGGTGACCTCATTGATCAAAAAATTCCCTTTCCTCACTCTCCAGAAATAATATTTATTGGTAACAGTATCTTTTGTATTCATTTAGAAATTTTCCATGAATATGATTTTTAATACAACTGGGGTTACCTACTTTTTGTAAGACTGTATTTGTATATAAATATTGGGTCCCACACATGTGCAGAGAGTGATGTGGTATATTAAAGTAATTATCTGTATAATTTTTAAAAACTCTTGCTGAAATGTCCTAATGTTAGAAAAAAATGTTTTTTTTAATTTATTTTCTTACTAGTCATCCATTTGATACACATCAGTGTATACATGTCAGTCCCAATCTCCCAATTCATCACACTACCACCCCCACCACCACCCCCGCCACTTTCCCCCCTTGGTGTCCATACGTTTGTTCTCTACATCTGTGTCTCTATTTCTGCCCTGCAAACCGGTTCATCTGTACCATTTTTCTAGGTTCCACATATATCCGTTAATATACGATATTTGTTTTTCTCTTTCTGACTTACTTTACTCTGTATGACAGTCTCTGTATGCTTAATTTAAAATGTTTTAATTATCTGGCTAATTGCCTTAATTCGTCATCCGTTCAGTTCCTTTCTTTATGGAAGGAATCCATCCATTTATTAGACATTCACTCATTTCCTATTAAGTCCAAGGCACTCTGCTAGGTAAAGTAGGAAATGCAGAGATGAATTGAAAATAAGATCAACAACATTAACATAAGAAATAAAATGATTAATTTTTCCCCCAAAAGGAATGAAATGAAGGTATTGGATTTTGAATTAAACATGCCCTATTTTTAGTGGACCAAGTCTAAGATTTGAGGGATTGCAAAAATCCCAGGAAGAATCCAAACCTGAAAAGATAGATCAAAAGAAGAGGTTCAGCTGAGTGTAGAGGACATGGGTGATGCAGAATTGGCGGGAGGTGGACCAGTCAAGCACTGAGCCATGAAGTGAGGTACAAAGGCGTGCTCAGTGATGAAATATGACTTGCCAGGGTACAGACCTGCAGGCGTTTGGTCTGTGTTCAGGCAGATAAAAAACACACTGAGCATATGACTGCCGTTCCCCTTCTCTCCCAAGTAGATTTCAATAACAATTTTGCTAAAATAAGAGAGCTACAAAAGTAGAAATAACATTAGAGATGTATTCATGAGAGATTTAAAGAAAAAGAAATTTTGCCTTGAAGTCCTGTATCACAGTTAACTAGAGACAATTTTTTTTATTGTTGTATATTCTCCTTGAATTAGAAAATAGTAAAAGCTGCCAATCTTTAAGGAAATAAAAAACCAAAGCCAAACCAAAACTCCATATAGTTACCTTAAGATTTTATTCTCCTGTAGTTTTCCAGACAGTTAGGGCCTCTTAGAAATAATAGAAAATAAAATTTGTTACAGATCTGTGGTTGCTTGTGGATGAAGCATTAGGGGGGACCCATAGCATACCCAGAGGTTTGTTTGTTTGTTTTTTGATTGACTGATTGATTTAGCTTTTTATTTATTTATTTATTTATTTTTAAAAAACATCTTTATTGGAGTATAGTTGCTTTACAATGGTGTGTTAGTTTCTGCTTTATAACAAAGTGAATCAGCTATACATATACACATATCCCCATGTCTCCTCCCTCTTGCGTCTCCCTCCCACCTTCCCTATGCAGCCCTCTAGGTGGTCACAAAGCACCGAGCTGATCTCCCTGTGCTATGCGGCTGCTTCCCACTAGCTATCTATTTTACATTTGGTAGTGTATATATGTCAATGCCACTCCCTCACTTCGTCCCAGCTTACCTTTCCCCCTCCCCATGTCCTCAAGTCCATTCTCTACGTCTGCATCTTTATTCCTGTCCTACCCCTAGGTTCTTCAGAACCTTTTTTTTTTTTTTAGATTCCATATATGTATGTTAGCATATGGTATTTGTTTTTATCTTTCTGATTTACTTCACTCTGTATGACAGACTCTAGGTCCATTTACCTCACTACAAATAACTCAATTTCGTTTCTTTTTATGGCTGAGTAATATTCCATTGTATATATGTGCCACATCTTCTTTATCCATTCAACTGTCGATGGACACTTAGGTTGCTTCCATGTCCTGGCTATTGTAAATGGAGCTGCAATGAACACTGTATACCCAGAGTTCTTTCTAAAGAAGTATCACCCTTCAAAAATCCTATATTTTGATCTCCAGCAACTTGATGCTTTTATAGGCTCAACATGGATGAGGAGTTTAAGAGTTATACAATTCTAGTTTTGACATATATAATGGCTATATAAGATATTAACATTATATAAAGCTTGGTGAAGGGTGCATGAGACCCTCTGAACTATTTTTGTAATTTCTTGGAAGTCTTGAACTATTTCAAAATATAAAGTTATTTTTAAAATGGTCATACAACCAACTTTCACTTTGCTTTGGAATGTTGTATCTTTTGTTTTGAATGCCTCAGTTAGAGGTTCTAATTTTAAAACTTCTTACTTAAATGATTTTATGGATACTGCTAATTGAAATATCAATGAAATTGTCTGAATTATTCGGGCAAAACTCTGTTATTAAAAGAATAGCATTTTGGGCTTCCCTGGTGGCGCAGTGGTTGAGAGTCTGCCTGCCAATGCAGGGGACACGGGTTCGTGACCCGGTCCGGGAGGATCCCGCATGCCGCGGAGCAGCTGGGCCCGTGAGCCATGGCTGCTGGACCTGCGCGTCCGGAGCCTGTGCTCTGCAACGGGAGAGGCCACAGCAGTGAGAAGCCCACGTACCGCAAAAAAAAAAAAAAAAAAAGAAGAGCATTTTATTCTCTTTGAGTCACCTAGGCTAGAGGTCTTCAATGTCAAACTTCACAGGATAACTGGGCAGCCTCAATTTCTCTTTGCTTTGCTTTAGAACTTTAGGTATGAATGACTGTCTTCATTACAATCCCGTAAGTTTAAAATTTTTGGTTATTTTGTCTAAATAGTATATGAAGAGAGCTGTTCAATGATTATTTATTTATTTATTTGACTGTGCTGCATGGTATGCGGGATCCTAGTTCCCCAATCAGGGATTGACCCCGCGCCTCCTGCAGTGGAAGCACGGAGTCCCAACCACTGGACCACCAGGGAAGTCCCAAAAGAGAGCTGCTTAAAATATCAGCAGTACCATAATCAACAACTATTTATTGGTATCAGTTTCCCAACAGTTTTTTCTTTCCACAACATGTTACACCAGTCTATAAATGCATTATGCTATATAAAACCAATAAATGTCCGATTTTCTTAATTCTGTACATTAAAAATGCTCTAAATGCACTTAGAAATAACATTATAGCCCATTAAAAAAATTTAATGCTATGGTCTCCAAAATAGGACTCACATGTCCCAGGGGATGTTCAGGTTGATTCATACTAATTGTCTAATTTGAAAAACTTAGATATGATCCAAAGCAGTGGTAGTATCAATATACCTGTGCCAATGGTCTTCAAAATTCTTAGCCAACATTTCTCTACAAGAATCTTCATAATAGATAAAGAAAACTTTTCTTATATTCATATTTCTAGTAGGTAGTGACTATTCTTTGGTGGGGGGCATGTATCAGTAATTTACATATTTCTATAATTTGTAAAAAAAAATACAATGGCCTTGTTAGTGAATCATCAGAGTAATTGTTCATCCTTTTCATTCAAGAAAACATATAATTTCTGGTTAGGAAGGATTTTGATGTTATCCAGCCCAATTGACAGCCTGCTGCTTGAATCTGCTTTCTGAAATCCCCACCAAGAATTCCTCTGCTTTAGAGTTTCATGCTATGATCTGCAGAGCCTCAGGCTCTCAGAGGCAGTGCTTCAAGGGCTACTATAGGGAGGAGGTGGGGGGAACTGGGAAAAGTGAATGCTGACTTGGCATAGATCCAGTTCTCCTCATTCACTCATTGAACAAGAGCAGCTGGGATAGCATCTGACTCCCTTAATCAGCTTCTGCATCTGATTTAATTTACGGAAAGTGTTCCATTGCTCAAGGAAGGGGCTCTTGAGCTGAGTCCTAAGGATTTATAGGAGTTAGCCATGCAAAAATATGGTAATTGGATACAACCATTTGAGTGGCAAAATATGTCACCTTAAATAAGCTACAGAGGAGTAATGTTAGAGAAAATGGCAGAATAAGGACCACCACAAATTCTTTATAAAAGGAATAAGAAAACTGCTAAAAATTTTCAGTCCACTTTTTCAGATCTCTAGATATAAACCCCAAGCCTTGCAGCAATCTGAGGAGTGTTTATTCGGGAAAAAATGGCTCAATCTCAGCAAAAACAGTGAGATTTGTGGCATTTTAACTTGCCCTCTTCCAATCCCCTTCTCTAGCTCCATACTGCCTTGAAAACAAACAGTCTGCAATCATCTCAAAAATTGGTAACTTGGCAGCCACTGGAAGTTGCTGAATGGAGTTAGACGCCCTTCAAAGCCTCATTTCCAGAGAATTATCATCCTTTGACTTGCCTGGTGGTTCCTGGAAGACCCTACTTGCAAGGCTGTCTATATTTGACATGACTCAGTGTGGAGTTCATCTAGTGGGAAAAGCATTTTCCACAGGGGTGTTTGGCCAAACAATTAGTGGCAATTGTTTAACTCTCTGGCTGCCAGGAGTGACAAATAAAGTTGGGATAAACAATATGCTAACCGGGCCTCCCTGGTGGCGCAGTGGTTGAGAGTCCGCCTGCCGATGCAGGGGACACGGGTTCGTGCCCCGATCCCGGAGGATCCCACGTGCCGCGGAGCGGCTGGGCCCGCGAGCCATGGCCGCGGAGCCTGTGTGTCCGGAGCCTGTGCTCCGCAACGGGAGAGGCCACAGCAGTGAGAGGCCCGCGTACAGCAAAAAAAAAAAAACCAATATGCTAACCAAAAAAGGTTTAAAGGAAAATATGGGGCATAAGATGTCCATAGGGACTTTGAAAGCTCTGACATATTCCTAAGAATCTAGAAAGTCAAGTGTATGTATGGGGCTATGTATGCCCAGAACTCCATGCATGCTGTGGAAAGACCTGAGGAGGTCCTTAGCTCTCAGCTCTGGATGACCTTGAGGGCCCATCCAATAGAAAGTGGAAGCTAAGGCAGAGTTGTTAACTTCCTGAATGAATTTTGAAGGCATGCTCCAACATGCACACAGAGCCCTTTGGCAAAGACTGGGAGATATACTGGTTCCAGGCATCTAAGGAAATCTCTGCCCAGTGATTACCTGACCACTAAGTTAACTGAGCAGAGACTTCAGCAACCACACACAACAAAGAATACAGAACTTGTTCAGAAAAGCCACTAAAACAAACAAACAACAACCACCAGCAACAACAACAAATGCTGGGAAGGGGAGAGAATCTGATTTTCAGAGTTGCCACAATTTATTATTTAAATGTCCAGTTTTTAACAAAAAACTACAAGTGTGCCAAGAAACAAGAAAATATGGCCCTTTAAACAGGAAAGAAAATAGCAAATACACTGTAATAGGAATGGTCCCTGGGGAAGCTCAGATGTTGAAATCACCAGACATAGACTTTAAACCAGCTATTAACCAATAAACAAGTGAAAAGATGCCAATATCATTAGTCATTAGAGAAATGCAAAGCAAAACCATTTCATACCCACTAGGATGGCCATGATAAAAAAGACAGGTAATAATAAATGTTGGAGAGAATGTGGGGAAATAGGACCCCCTCATACATTCCTGATGGTAATGTAAAATGGTACAGCCATTTTGGAAAACAGTTGGAAGGTCCTCAAAATGTTTAGCATAGCATTACCGTACAACCCAACAATCCCACTTCTAGGTATATGCCCAAGAGATTTAAAAACATATATTAAAGCAAAACATTTTACATAAATGTTGATAGCATCATTATGCACAGTAGCTAAAAAGCTGAAACTGCTCAAATTTCCATCCACTGACGAATGGATAAACAAAATGTGGTATATGCATATAATGGAATATTATTTAATCATAAAAAGGAATGAAGTACTAATATGTGATACAATGTGGATGATCTTTATGATAGCTAATTTTATGCGTTAACTTGACTGGATCAGGAGGTGCCTAGATACTTGGCTAGACATTATTTCTACATGTGTCTGTGAGAGTGTCTCCAGGTGAGATTAGCATTTGAACTGGTAGACAGTAAAGCAGATTGCCCTTCCCAATGTGGGTGGACATCATCCAATCTACTGAGGGCCTGAATAGAACAAGAAGGCAGAGGAAGGAAGACTTTGCTTTTCTGCCTGACTGGATGAGCTGAAACATTGGTCTTCTCTTGCCCTTGGACTGGGAATTGCACCATTGACTCCCCTGGTTCTCAGTTCTTTGGATTCAGACTGAACTACACCATTGGTTTTCCTGGGTCTCCAGCTTGCAGATGGTGATCATGGGACTTCATTTATATGACATGTCCAGAATAGGCAACACCACAGAGACAGAAAGTAGATTAGTGGTTGCCAGGGATCATGGAGGGGGGAAGGGGGAGAAGGGAATGGGATGTGATTCTAATGGGCATGGAGTTTCTTTTCGTGGTGATGAAAATGTTCTGGAATTAGACAGTGGTGATGGTTGCCCAACCTTATAAATATACTAACAACCACTGAATTGTACACTTTAAGAGGGTGAATTTTTATACCTTGTAAATTATACCTCAATAAAAAATAAATTAAACTACATCCTAAATAGACCACACTGAAATTATGTTAATAGTATGAGAAATTTTGCTTTTTAAATGTGACCTTATGAAAAGGATGAGCAATGAAGAGAAGAACAGTAAATATTCAATGAAGACCTTTTACATGTCAGGCATTGTAATGTGTGCTGAGGACATAGAGGGAATAGTTTATAGTCCATGCCCTTAAGGGGTCCAGTCCAGAAAGTCTAAAAGGGATGAATTATGATACAAATCAAGAAATGCTGTTGGGACTTCCCTGGTGGCACAGCGGTTAAGAATCCACCTGCCGAATAAAGAGGTAGACATAGAGAGTGAACTTGAGGACATGGGGTGGGAGGGCGAAGCTGGGGTGAAGTGAGAGTAGCATCGACATATATACACTACCGAATGTAAAATAGTTGGCTGGTGGGAAGCAGCAGCACAGCACAAGGAGATCGGCTCGGTGCTTTGTGATAACCAAGAGGGGTGGGATAGGGAGGGTGGGAGGGAGGCTCAAGAGGGAGGGGATATGAGGACATGTGTATGCATATGGCTGATTCACTTTGTTGTGCAACAGAAACTAACACAGTATTGTGAAGCAATTATACTCCAATAAAGATCTATTAAAAAAAAAAAAGAATCTGCCCGCCAGTGCAGCAGTCATGGGCTCTATCCCTGGCCTGGGAAGATCCCACATGCCAAGGAGCAACTAAGCCCGTGCACCATAACTACTGAGCCTGCGCTCTAGAGCCTGCAAGGCACAGCTACTGAGCCCGTGCAACACAACTACTGAAGCCTGCGTGCCTAGAGCCCATGCTCCGCAACAAGAGAAGCCACTGCAATGAGAAGCCTGTGAACCACGATGAAGAATAGCCTCAGGAAGAGTAGCCCCAGCTCACCACAACTAGAGAAAGCCAGAAAGCCCAAGTGCAGCAATGAAGACCCAAAGCAGCCAAAAAAAAAAAGAAAGAAAGAAAGAAAGAAAGAAATGCTGTCAAAGAGAATGAGAAAGAGGGCTTCCCTGGTGGTGCAGTGGTTAAGAATCCATCTGCCAATGCAGTACACGGGTTCGAGCCCTGGTCCAGGAAGATCCCACATGCTGCCAAGCAACTAAGCCTGTGCACCACAACTACTGAGCCTGCGAGCCACAACAACTGAAGCCCACGTGCCTAGAGCCCATGCTCCACAACAAGAGAAGCCACCGCAATGAGAAGCCTTCACACCGCAACGAAGAGTAGCCCCCACTCGCCACAACTAGAGAAAGCCCACGCAGAGCAATGAAGACCCAACACAGCCAAAAATAAATAAATTAAATATATATATATATATATAAAGAGAATGAGAAACAAACCACATACAGGAAGAAATGCTATAAATTATATATCTGATAAAAAACTTCCTTACAGAATACATAAAGAAATCTCAAAGCTCAAAAATAAGAAAATGAACAATCCAACTTAAAAATGGGCAAAAAAAAATGGGCAAAATATTTGAACACATACTTCACCAAAGAAGATATATAAATATAACTAAACACATGAAAAGATGCTCAACATCATTAGCCATCAGAAAAATGCAATTAAAACCATATTGTGATACTACTACAAACCTGTTAAAATGACTAAAATTAAAAAGACTGGCTATGGTGGGCTGAAAAATGCCCCCTGACCAAAGCTATCCACATCCTAATTCTTGGAACCTGAGACTGTTACCTTACATGGCCAAAAAGGGGGAAGGGTGTCTTTGAAGATGTGACTGAGTTAACAGTCTAATCCTGAGAAGATTATGGACCCTGAATGGGTGGACCCTGAATGCCATCATGAGTGTTTTTATAAGAGAGAGGCAGAGGGAGATTTCACAGACAGAAGAGGAGGAAGCAATGTGATCACAGAAGCAGAGACCAGGATGATACAGCCACAGGTCAAGGAATGCAGGCAACCACCAGAAGCTGGAAAAGGCATGAAACAGATTCTCTCTTACAGCCTCTCTTACAAGGGAATGTGGCCCCACTAACACCTTGATTTCAACCCAGTGATACTGATTTTGGACTTTTGGCCTCTAGAACTGTGAGAGAATAAATTTCTGTTGCTTTAAGTCACCAGATTTCATGGTAATTTGTTTCAGCAGCCATAGGGACTAATACACTGATCACACCAAATGCCATAATCACTTTGGAAAACAATGGCAGTTTCTTAAAAATGTTAAATATACACCATATGATCCAGCCATCCCACTCATAGGGAAATGAAAGTGTATATCCATAAAAAAGACTAGTACATGAATGTTCATAGCATATAGTTCCAAACTGGAAACAACAATGTATCTCAACAGGTAAATGCATTAACAAATTATGGCATATCCATACAATGGAATACTACTCAGAAATAAAAAGAAACCAACTATTGATATATACTATGATGTGGATGCAACTCAGAATATTTAGTCTGAGTGAAAGAGGCCAGACGCCCCCCTCCAAAATAAAAGGTACACAGTTTATAATTCCACTTATATAGAATTCTAGAAAATGCAGACTAATCTATGGTGACAAAAAGCAGATCAGTGGTTGTCAGTGCAAGGAGGTGGGGCTAAGAGGGCATGAGGTGGGCCTCCCTGGTGGCGCAGTGGTTGAGAGTCCGCCTGCCGATGCAGGGGATACGGGTTCGTGCCCTGGTCTGGGAGGATCCCATATGCCGCGGAGCGGCTGGGCCCGTGAGCCATGGCCGCTGGGCCTGCGCATCCGGAGCCTGTGCTCCGCAACGGGAGAGGCCACAACAGTGAGAGGCCCGCATACCGCAAAAAAAAAAAAAAAAAAAAAAAAGAGGGCATGAGGTGATAAATTTGTTTATGATCTTAACTATGGTGACAGTTTCACAGATGTATATGTCAGACAAAATTTATCAAATTCTATAGTTTAAATTTGTGAAATTTATTATACATCAATTATGTATCAATAAAACTGAGAAAAAAAAGTGCACTCTAAAAGTCATACACAGGGAGCTGTGGTAGCATAGGAAATGAGGGCTTCCTGCAGCTGATGGGCCATAGGTCTGGGACTGAATTCTTCATTCAGACAAGTAGTCTTGCCACTGTCATTTTGGGAATGAAGGCTGCTTTGAACCAGGGTTAGAGGTTGGGCGCTAACGTTCTAGAAACAGGAGCATGTTCAGAGCACTGGTCTAAGAGTTTCAGACATCCTGAGATACTCCTATTCCACCCAACAACTGGTCGTTGAAGGTGAGCTGCAGGTACCCCCTTGTATGTGCAGTGTGGTGATCTAGAGTGACAACACAGGTAAGCCGATGCCAAGGCTGGAGTGATGTAGGTACAAAACTAGGGCTGGAGCAGATGATTTGGGGGCAGAGAACACAGCAGTAGAGAGGGGAGAGAAGGGTCTAATTTAAACCTTATTTTGTGAGTGTAATCTGCTTCACTTCAGAGGCAAGAAAAACATCTACAGGTAATCAGGGCACTTTCTGGCATTTCCTGAATTGCTTCAAATATCCACAAATCACATTGATGTATCCCCAAAGCACCTACTTAAGACAGCAAAGAGGCACTTCCCTGGCCGTCCAGTGGTTAAGAGTTCGCCTTCCAATGCAGGGGGTGAGGGTTTGATCCCTGGTCAGGGAGCTGAGATCCCACATGCCTTGCAGCCAAAAAATCAAAACATAAAACAGAAGCAATGTTGTAACAAATTCAATAAAGACTTAAAAAAAAAGAGCTAATTTCTTTTTTTAAAAAAAGCAAAGAAACACTTTATGAGATAATTTAGTGGATTAAATGACAGACACACATTCTTGAAACATGCATTCCTCTTTGTATATGCTTGACTTCTCTTTGTTATTGAAGAACCATAGATCCTAGTTGAAATGATTTGCCTAAAGCTTAGATGAAGTATCTAGCAGGCCAGCAATGTTCTGTTTCTTGTGTTATAGAATCTGATACAATTCAACTGTGAAGACGCATGCTATTTAGCTTTACAAGGTATTATTTTGATTTGTAAAAAACTGATTAGCCTTTTCAGCTCTAGGCTACTGAGCATTTAAATCTTTTCTCAACAATGAATTGGTGCTTTCTGTAGGATGTATAACAAATGCTACGATTGTATGTGTTAGGATAACTCAAGCAAAAATCAAGGAAAATAAACCACATTAAACATAATTTAGCCCTTCACTTAAATGACAAATATCAGTGGTCTCCCTATAGCTACATATTTGTTACCAAGTCAAACGGGTCGGCTTGTCTGTCAAGCAGCAAAGCCAGCCTACTGGCACTAAGCTAATGTTCAAAAGGCCCAAACTCCCTGATGGCTTTCACGGAAAGTGTTTGTTTGTTTTTTTGCAGTACGTGGGCCTCTCACTGCTGTGGTCTCTCCCGTTGCGGAGCACAGGCTCCGGACGCACAGGCTCAGTGGCCATGGCTCACGGGCCCAGCCTCTCAGCGGCATGCGGGATCCTCCCGGACCGGGGCACGAACCCGTGTCTCCTGCATTGGCAGGCAGACTCTCAACCACTGCGCCACCAGGGAAGCCCTCACGGAAAGTTTTTTAAAGACAGGGTGAGGAAAGGGGGTTGGGGGCATATGTGATCAGCTCGTGGACATTCTTCTGATTAGCTGATGGTGAGGTAATTGGGGGTCAACGTTATCTATGTTCCAACTGGTCTGGGGTCTACCTGCTGGTGGTCAGCATACAGTTAACTTTTCCCACCTGGTGAGGGTTTTAGTATCTGCAAAACAGCTCAAAGGATATGGCTCAGAATATTATCTAGAGCCCTTGAGGAGGACCTAAAGGTCTTTTATTTGTTTAATAGCTAAACTATTATTATTTTTTCTTGCTTGACTATTTTCCTTTCTTTCTGCATTTTCTCATTACTCTGATTAAATTTATTCTTTGGAACTCAGGGAAGGCCTAGGAGGCTAAAGTTTTTCTACAGACAAGAGGCAGACAGAGGACATGGGGAGAGGTCTGTCCTGGGAAGGCCACATAGGGTCCTAATCAGTTACATATTGAAAATTAAGCCTGATAGCTATTGTAAATCTACCAGTCAATTCTGATTTCTCCTGAATGGCCTTATCATTCCATTATTTCATGCGACATTTCTAACTGGGAACAATAAGTCACTTTTTATTATATTAAGGATTCTGTTGGTGATAAATGTGGCAGTTGCCCTTGGGGTCAGAAAGGTGGATTCAGGTGTTGCCAGGTGTTTGACTAGTTGAATGTGTCTCATTCTGCTTTTTAGTTAGGAGAGAGTACATTTTCTTAAATCAGACAGATTTCTTGTTTCTATCTTTTCCAGTTAGTCATTGAAATAGTTGTTGGTGACTTTCAATAAAAATTATCATTGTTTTTATTTTTCATCTCTGTGTTATGTCTCAGTCAGTAGTTACTCCTAAGTACTTGAATATCTTCAAACACAAAGTACAAAATAGGAGATTCAAATTGGTTTTAATCTTGAGACATCCAGAAAAGCAAAAGTCAAGAGCACTGTATTGGCATAGGATTGGTGTCAGATGAGTGATTTTGATAATTGCCTGTTATCTTCTTATTTGCATACCTTATACTGCAAAAAAAAAAGTTTAAAAATAGAATATAATATTGTATATGTTTTTGACATGTGTACCTAACTGAATTTTTGGTACTGCCTGAGGCAGTTCTTTACTTGGTTACATTTAGAGATTTTTATCCTCCAACAAACTCATTTAATGAGTGGTCTTAGAAAACCCTTCATCAGCACCTTCCTTTCCTTCCTCAAGGCCTCGGAGCCCTACGTTGCTGGAGCCACTGGGATGCAGAAAGCTGGCTGCCTGCTCTGGCAGATGGTCAGCGTGAGCACACCCCACAAGCCTATTCTTTATTGTTTCTTGTTCTTTTTCAATATCTCCAATCAAAGAAACTGAAATTCAAAACAAAATCAATTGAAATTCTTGATTGAAATAAGATTGGGATGATAGCCTCCAATCTAGAGCTGCTTTCTAAGCAGAACCTATTTTAGTGTCTGATTAGTCAGATCACTCAGTCACTGCAGGTTTGTACTGGAGTGGAACATCCTATCCTCCCGGACGTAAAAAACTAAAGAAAGAAAAAAAGGTGGAGGAAGGGCTTCCCTGGTGGCGCAGTGGTTGAGAGTCCGCCTGCCGATGCAGGGGACACGGGTTCGTGCCCTGGTCGGGGAAGATCCCACATGCCGCGGAGCGGCTAGGCCCGTGAGCCATGGCTGCTGAGACTGTGCGTCCGGAGCCTGTGCTCCGCAATGGGAGAGGCCACCACAGTGAGAGGCCCGCGTACCACAAAGAAAGAAAGAAAGAAAAAAAAAGGTGGAGGAATAGATGAGTCAATCTTAGGAGACCAAAAATATACCTTGAGAGATGATCAGTATTTCAAAGGATCGTTTTAATTCTTTCTTAGCAAGTTAATAAACAGGCTTTGGAGTTAGGCTCCAGAAGCCCTACCTGTGTTAGCAGGGTTTTCTCAGCTGAGAGCTGTTTTCTTTGGTGGTTTTGGGGTTTGTGTCCTCTCGCTGCCACTACAGGTCCTGCTCTCTAATGGTCCCCTGTGGGGCCCAGCCACAGTCATCTGCTTGGCAGCAGGGACTTTGGCAAGTCCCAGCAAGGATGTCAGAGAGGAGTCATGAAAACATCTAATTTGGGATGAATTTAATTGTTGTTAAAGCCCATTTTCTGATTGGAAACTCTAGTAGTTCTAGACCCGCTGTCCTCATCTCCAAGCCCCAAGAGTTATGTTAAATACCCTGCATGTGACCCTATCCATCCTCCAAAGGGAGTCTGGGTTCTAGCTGGTGATCTCAAATTACTATCATGAAATTCACCCTTTGTCATTCCTTTCTCTAATCAGAGCGTTCATATTTTAGCTCTGTAGCTGCCAAATTCTCAGTTTTGCTTTTAACAACTAAGCTTGACTGATACTTTCATTGAAGGATGGGAAAAAAATTTAACTAGAAACTTGATGATTGAAAGGAGTTAGTATCAGCTGCAACACAAAATCACCTGCCAGTTACAGAAGGCACTGTCAGTTCAAAAAAGCCAAGAGTCACAAAAGCAATCTCTCTGGACCTCAGTTTCCTCATCTGTAAAATGAAGAGGTGGACTACATAATTTTTTAGTTTTCTCTGACTTCTAACATGCCAAGAATCAGTAGATTCGTGTTTAATTAGGATTTTAGGGTCTCCTATTTGCTTAAATCATACACCCTCTTTCTATCTTCATTCTCGTTGATTTCTCCTGTGTTAGAAAATGGCTCTTTATTAATTTGGTAAATATTTATTAAATGCCTACTCTGGACTAGGCATTCTTGTAGTTACTGAAAGTACAAAGACCCTGCCCTCAAGGAGCTTGTGGTCTAGTTAACAGATGCCCTTGTCCTTTCTTTCCTCATCTCACATGGTAGTAAATTACTACTATTTACCCATCTCTTTCATGATCCCTTCTCACTCTCCTCTGATGGCTCCCCTTCCTTCTTGCACGTTTAATTAATCCTAAGGATCAGTCATCCCTCTGTCTTTATTTCCCTACACTTTTCCCCTAAGACAGCTCTACTAATGGATATTAAATATATATCTTCCAAAATGCTTATGCTCTTGATTTCTCTGATCTTTTGGCCTTAAGTCATTCTGTCAAACCCACATGCCAGGACAATAATGCAAGGCAGAGACACTGTAGTTCTATTTCTTTACCAAGAAGATTCATTACATCTCCCCTGACCTGCTCTAGCCAATTCCACCTCATTCCTAGTTTTTAGTTTTGTCTCCATTTTTGGATCTTCATCCATCTTTCACACTGCTCACTGAACCTAGTTTCTATATTAGTTTCCTAGGGATGCTGTAACAAATTACCACATATTGTGTGCCTTAAAACAACATAAATTTATTCTCTCACAGTATTGGAGGCCAGAAATCCAAAACCAAGTTGTTGACAGAGCCATGCTCCCTCCAAAGACTCTTGGGTAGAATCCTTCTTTGCCTCTTCTAACTTCTGGTGGTTGCTGCCAATTCTTCACACACCTTGGCTTATAGATGCATCACTGGAATCTCTGCCTCCATTTTCACATGGCCTTCTCCCCTGTGTCTCTATCTGTGTCCAAATTTCCCTCTTCTTATAAGGACATTGGATTTAGGACTCACCCTAATCCAGTATAACTTCATCTTAACTTTATTATACTTGCAAAGACCTTATTTGTGTATGTGTGTGTATCTCTCTCCCTCTTTTTCCCCTACTGAATATATCCTACTGGTTCTGTTGCTCTGGTGGAATCCTTACTAATATAGCATGTAATAAACATGTTGAATGAATGAATTAAATGCAAAATGAACAAGCAAGCTTTCTATAGTTAGGCAGTGATCTCATTTTTCCAGCTTTAGTATATTCTGCCTTCCACTTATAGATCAATCTCCTTTAACATCAGTTTTATCAATTTATTCATCTTCCAAGGAACTGACTTCAAACTCATTGCTTGGGTTTCCAGGAGCTCACAATGTGAGTGCTCTATCTTATCACGCAGTAAGACCTAGTGATTATAAACATGTTCTATGGCATTAAAAAGACATGAGTTCAATCCAGGCTTCACTGTTTACTAAATATGTGATCTTGGATGCATTATGTTATTTCTCTGAGCTTCATTTTACTCATCTGAAAAATGCAAGTCACCTCAAAGAATTATGAGGAGTAAATAAGACAATATATCTCAAGTTCTTAGCTGAATGCATGAAAGGTACTAAGTACCAAACAAACGTAATAGTCTCTTATTATCATCTCTGCTCTACTCAAGTATGAACTCGCCATTCTAGCCAAGCTGGTCTGCTCACATCCTAGAGATTCCCAGCCTCATGTCCTCCTAGAAGTGCCTTCTTTTTTCCCCCTCTCATTTCTCCTCTTCTTTCTTACTCTCCTCATTTACTTTTTTTTTTTTTTTTTTTTTTTTTGCGGTATGCGGGCCTCTCACTGTTGTGGCCTCCCCCGTTGCGGAGCACAGGCTCCGGACGCGCAGGCTCCAGACGCACAGGCTCAGCGGCCATGGCTCACGGGCCCAGCCGCTCCGCGGCATATGGGATCCTCCCAGACCGGGGCACGAACCCGTATCCCCTGCATCAGCAGGCGGACTCTCAACCACTTGCGCCACCAGGGAGGCCCTCATTTACTATTTTTGAAAGCTAGTTTCAAATCTGTTTCTACCATCTCAATCCTCATTAGCCCAACCTGCTTCTCTGTGGACAACATCTTATTTATGTTGAAAATGTTAGTTTCACTTCCAGGGAGAAGGAGTAGATGTGTTTTTCCAACACATCAGAAGACTCTGGAAATTACAGAGAAAAAGGCAAAACAGCTAAAGACTTGGGGACACAAAGAATAATACAGTGGTGAGTTCCCTGGGTTTTCTTTTTGTCTCATATGCCCGAACCTGTAGCTGAAGCAGCGAGTAACTTAGAAATGCTAAATAGGCAGACTGAAACAAAACAAAACCCCAACAAAAGACTATATCCAAAGGACCAAGAAAAGGGAAATCTGGCAAGACAGAAAACTTCTAGGTAATAACAGCTTTACTCCAGCCAAACATCACAGAAAACACTACAGCTTCACTCTTACTCATGTCAGCAAAGGCCAAATAGGGAGCCTAGGCTTCCATACTTGTGAGGCTGTAATATAGTTAGGCAGTGATCTCATTTTTCCAAAACTCTGAGTGGGGTGGTGTCAGAGAGGGTCAACTAGGGAGCTTGGGCTTCCATCCATCTCCCTTTCCCTGGAGAGGTCTCAGAGGAGGCCTCAAAGAGAGTAAGGACTTTCACGATTATCCAATGGTAATGAGGTCATTCCTGTTGCAGTGAACATGTGAAAATCAAAATTTTAAATGCAATACCATTTGTAAATGCTTAAAAATACAACAAAACACTTACTTAGGTGTAAATCTAGCAAAACGTGTATAGGGACATACCATGTTCATGGATTAGAAGATTCAACATAATAAAGATGTCATTTCTCTCCTATTGATATACATGTTTAACACAATTCCTATCAAAATCCCAGCAAGATTTTTTGTAGGTCAAGACAAAATTATTCCAAAATTTATATGGACAGGTGAAGAAACTATAATAGCTAAAAATTTTTTTGAAGAATAAAGTGGGAGGAACCAACTACCTAATTTCTAGACATTATATAATGAAAGTAACCAAGACTATATGATATTGGAAGAGAGACAAACACATAGAACAATGGAACAAAATAGAGAATCCAGAAATAGACCTACACAAATATGCCCAACTGTTTCTTGACAAAGGTGCAGAAACAATTCTATGGAGGAAAGATAGCAAAACAAATCATGCTGGAGCAAGTGGACATCCATAGGCCATAAATAAATAAATAAATGAGAAGAAAAGAAATTTGACAAAAGTCTTATGCCTTATACAAAAAATAACTCAAAATGGATAATGACTTAAATGTAAAATGATAAAACACTTAGGAAAAAAGCATAGGAGAAAATCTTTGGTATCTAGGACTTGGCAATATGTTCTTAGATTTGACACCAAAAGTATGATCTATATAAAACAAAAAAATTGATAAATTGGGCTTCATCGAATTAAAAATTTTACCCTGTAAAAGACCCTGGTAAGAGGATGAAAGAAAAGCTACAGACTGAGAGAAAATATTTGCAAACCACATATCCAAACAAAGCACTAGTATGTACAATATGAAAAGAACTCTCGAACTCAAAAGTAAAAAAGAAGACAGTTCATTTAGAACATCAGCAAATACATGAAGAGAATTTTCACCAAATAATATAGAAATGGCAAATAAATACATGAAAAGATGTTGACATCATTAGCCATTAGGGAAATACAAATTAAAACTACAATGAGATATCACTACACACCTATTAGAATGACTAAAATAAAAATAATGACAACATCAAATGCTGACAAGGATGCAGAGAAATGGATCACTCATACACCTTTTGTGAGTATGTAAAGTGGTACATTTACTCTGGAAAATGATTTGGCAGTTTCTTAAAAAGCTAAATGTGTAGCTACCATACAACCAAGTAATCCAACTCCTGGGTATCCCAGAGAAATGTAAAGTATGTTCACAAAAAAATAATTTTACATGAACATTTATTAGAAACTTCATACATAATAGCCCCAAACTGGAAACAACCCAAATGTCCTTCAACATGTGAATAGTTAAACAGTGATAGTCCATACCATGGAATATTACTCAGCAATAAAAAGAATAAGCTATTGGTACTCACAACAACCTGGATGAATCTCCAAAGAATTATGCTGAGTGAAAAAAGCCGATCCCAAGTTGCTACACATTATATGATTCCATTGAAATGACATATTTATAGAAGTGGATTACAGATTGGTGGTTGCCAGGAGTTAAGGAGGGGGTGGTATCAGGAGGAAAATGGATGTCTATTAAAGAAAACTTGAGGGATCCTTGTGCTCACAGAAATGATGGAAATGCTCTATATCTTGACTGTATCAGTGTCAATATCCTGGTTGTGATTTTGTACTATGGTTTTGCAAGATATTGGCATTGGGAAGAAACCGAGTAAAGCGCTTTTCTAACAAATGCATGTGAGTCTACAATTATTTCAAAATAAAAGGTTTAATTGAAAGAAGTTAGCATATATTATAATCTCTTCCATATTGTTTACTGTTTGTTCCAGGTAAGATTATCTTGGCTCCGTAGTAGATTTTAAACTACTGAGAGTAAGGACTATCTCACCAATCTGATCTCTGTCATGGTGTTTGGCACAAAATAGGTGTTCAGACAGCTGGGTGAATGAATATTGTTGAATGAATGCTCTGCTGTGCCTAAGATAGGTAGATATAGCATATGGCTTGAGCTCATCTGTCAAGCCAGATGGAGGGAATTGGGGGAATAGATGTACTTTTAGCACTGCCAACATCCGTGTTACTACCAAGGATAAAGTATAGGAAACAAAGCAACACAGAGCCATCACAATATCCATGCCCAGACAAACCCTCTTCAACACCACCCCACGCCCCATTGAAATGCTGAAGGAAGAGAAAACAAGCTAAATATATCAGTAATCTTTCTCCTGCTCAGAGAAGCTGAGAAGAAAGTTGTAATAAAAATAATCCAGCAGAAAGTTGATAAAAACCCAGTGTTCCAAGGTTCAGCAGAGAGTAACCAAGTAGAAGTTTCTCTGTTATTTCTTGCTGTGCTGTCTATGTGTTTTCCTGGTCTGGGTGCAGCCCCTTAAAGGGGCTAACTGAGCTGGATATAAACCAGAATGTTTTTAGGACACAATTAATAATACACCTTCTTTTGATTCATGTTTCTAAGGCTCAATTTAGGGAAACCAGGTTTTGTTTCTTTTGTTGTTGTTTGTTGTCATTTTTTATCTCTTGTTGCTTAGCTTTTAGTTTTTTATGCATGTCCATATTAAATGTTAATATCTATCTCAATACTGATAAGAGTAAAAATACTAATTGGGTCCTAAAAGACGTAATGACTAGTGACAATCAAATCAATAGAAATTCACCTACGTTGTGGCTAGCTGCATGGATGCCTAAATTAAGATATGATTAGATGGATATTTATAGGTTAGATATTAATTGGACCTTCATTGAATGTTCCATATTATAGAGCATTAATGAAGATGAATAAGACATATTTTTTTCCTTTAAAGAGTTTACAGACCAGAAGATAGACACATAAAAACAATTACAGCCCTGTAATAAAAGCTATAACAGTGGTGTGTTCATGGTGTTAATGGAAACATAGAGAGAGAAGAAACTAACTCAAACTGTATACTGTGGCTAGTTTCTAAGAGTCATAGAATCCTAAGGTTTTCAAAAAAATCTGAGTTTGTTTCCCAGCTCCAAAATGGTCTCTTTACTTAACTGTGAGAAATTACAGGACACCATGTGGTTTAAAATTTAGGATTTGGCATTTCTAATATGTGTGCTATGCCTGAACCTGCCTGAGGTCCAACTGTTTCCAGGTACCGCCCGGAGAATCAGTAGGTGAAGGTAAGAGCCCAGAATTTGGAGCCAGACTCCTGGAATTGAAATTTCAGCACTGCTACTTATTAATGGCCAAGTCACTTAACCTATCTGGACTTTACTCTTCCCAGCTGTAAAGTGGAAGTAATAATGCTACACTTATCCTTTGCTAATTTCTGAAACCACCAATGAATTTAAATGGTATAGCATTTACCTCATTGCATTCTTATCCTATTACTTTCAAACATTTACATGACCTTTAGCTGTATAATAATAATAATACACTCAGCTGTATGATAATGGTGGTCCACAATTTGTTTGATTCTCCATCCACTGTATAAGATAAATTTCAAGTTTCTCAAAATTTTCATGACACTATGCAATTTTCTAAAACATATATACCTATATACACATTTGACTAGAAGCAAATAAACTGGAAGTTGTAGTAATTAGAATTCTGGCAGGAAATGGAGAGCATAATGCATGTGGGTAATTTGAGGAGAGTTTTTGAAAGGGACAGAGATATGAGGAGGGGTAGGGAAACCACAGGGGACACTGTGGCCCCCAGGTGGAGTAATGGCAGGGAGCCACTGCCACTCTTAAACCTGAAGGGCAAGGGGAGGGAGTAGTTATCGGAATTCAGAGAAAGGTCATTCAACAGGAGCTATGACCTTTGATACGCCCATGGCAACCCAGCAGAAAGCTATCTAGGGGAAAGATACCCTGATTTCCCTCTCCTCTCTCTGTGACCTTCTACCTGATTCTCCCTACCATTGGCCAAGCCCAACAGAAAGCCAGACAGCAAGGGAATCATTGAGGTCATGCATACAGGTCAGCTTCCCAGAGCACAGAGCAGGGCTGAGATGAGTAGAGCATAGTTCTGGAAGGCAAATGATAGTTAATGTAGAAGACTATTTTATGGTGAAGTTCTATTGCAACAACAATAGCAAAATGAAACAAAAAACAAACTCAAGACTGGTTGACAACTGGTCCCTAACTGGCCACGTAGCCAGAATTCAAACCTAGAGAAAGATTTTCAAAAGGTGAGAAACCTCTAGGAAGAGCATCCTCCTAAATGCTCAGGTCAGATGTGGCCACAAGAGACAGTAACTAGGGAGTGTCTTCTCCAAATGTATAGCCATGGGGCAAAGGAAAATAAACAAAGAGGATTTCCCCATAGAACAGAGCCAGGGTCAGAGGAAAGAAACTCCATTGCCTAAGCACAAGGGCCTCATTCTTACTCTTACTGTCCAGCAGGATGTAATATGGGCTGTGTGTTTCCCATCTGTACCTTCCCAAATGGGAGTTTTTAAAATTGTAGTTATCCTGTTTCTTCCTCCATCATCATATACTCAGTGTATTTGGATCAGATATCATTAATTTAAAAAATTTATTTATTTATTTATTTATTTATTTATGGCTGTGTTGGGTCTTCGTTTCTGTGCGAGGGCTCTCTCTAGTTGCGGCAAGCGGGGGCCACTCCTCATCGCGGTGCGCGGGCCTCTCATTATCGCGGCCTCTCTTGTTGCGGAGCACAGGCTCCAGACGCGCAGGCTCAGTAATTGTGGCTCAAGGGGCCAGCCGCTCCGCGGCATGTGGGATCCTCCCAGACCAGGGCTCGAACCCATGTCCCCTGCACTGGCAGGCAGATTCTCAACCACTGCACCACCAGGGAAGCCCAGACATCATTAATTTTAAACTTAAGTTTACCAAGTCACAGGGAACTACAGCCAGAACTACTGAAAAGGACTGGATCTTACATAGAGATACTAGACTTTGACCTGAATGTAGTAACTACAGTTATATCCCTTGGGAGAAGAAGTAAATGTATTCCACATGCAATGAATATATGAAAATAAGGAAATGTGTGAATTATGTGTAGCCAAGAGGGTAGACTGTGGTGGACACCCTGGATGGACTATCCAAGAGGCTTTCACAAACCCCCTTTTCCTTGCCTTTCTCTACTAAAGAGACTGAAAGCTAAAATACACATCTTTCAGACTCCCTTGCAGCTATAGATAACATAATTGTGGGTACTGAAATGTAGAGACTTCTTTCTAGAAGTCTAAGGCTGGTTTACTGTTCTTTCTCCCTAGACTATAAACATGATGCCTAAAGTTGGAACAGTCATCTTCTAACCATTAGCATGAATTCTGTGTGCTAAAGATGATAGAGCAAAACAATAGATGAAGCCTGGTTTCCTGATTACTATTTAGCAAGAATTTTGGTCAATGTAATTAATACAGGCTTACCTCATAAAATGACTATTCAGTTGGTGCTTTTTTACTATATAGCTCTTTAAAAGTCATCCATTTTTGGACAAAGACTCCTTTTGTTGTTTTTGCTGTCTTCATGACTTTTTCACTCCAAATGCACTAAGTAGGTATACTATAAGAAGTGATATTTTGACATTACAGCTTCAAGCAAAGACATACTCCAGTAAATCCTGACCATGAAGCTGTTAGTCAGAGAATATCATATAGACCAAATATGAATTGTGCACCATATTGAGAGGGTTAAATTCATGAAAATAGGAAAAGCATTGAGAACAATGACTACTGCATAACACAATCAGGGCCAGCTTCATAAGCCAGCTTCATGGGCAAGCAACCTGTGGAGTCACACAGGGCTCAGTGCTTAGAAAGATACCATGCTTGGTTTAATGCTCTGCTGCTGCTGTCTTGATATTCTTAATAATTTTATCTTTGAATTTTTGTATTGTAAATAAACTCTGATGGAACAATAGAGCACACACAGGAGGAGAGGAGATACTTGCAAACTTGGGTGTCCTCCACTCCTTGCTGCCTCATTTGCATATTGTACCTGTGGTACACCATGATCACAGAATGCCGGTGGTTGGGAGTTGAGCAAGACTCAAAGCAAGAACAAAGTAAGCATGCTACATCTACAACAGAGTAAATGATGGCACTGACAGCCCCAGGAGACCATGTTCTCTGTCTGAACCAAAATTTGCTTCAAATGTGGAAAGAAGGCAAAGGCATTCTAAGAAATAAGAACAACCAAGGAACTCTATCATATCCTTCTTATTTACCAATATTAGCCAACCTGCACTGAAAATTATGACATAGAAGAAAAGCGAAATATAGGGCAACCCATAGTTCCTTTTCCTTTCAGTACTCCTTCCCTCAACAGGCTTAGGTAGAGAATGTTAATAGAATATGTAAGTATCAAGAAGCAAAATAAAAACAGTTGAGTTAGTTTTGTGCAGTGTTTCACTGTGCAGGTAAGAACAAAACGCATATACATGTATAAACTGCAAAATACAAATGGTATAATTTCAGTAATCCCATATACAAGTTAAATGTTCTTGTATTTGCATTTAAAACCAGCATCACACAATATAAAAATGAATGGCAAAAATTCATGCTAATAATTTAAAATCTTAATTTTTCTTTACTTAGAATAAGTAGAAATTTATAAACATAGGGTAAGTTGAGAGAGAGCACACAGAAGAAAAGAAAAAGCTTTATATTGTAGTACCTTTAATAGCATTTTGTTTGTTTGTTTGTTTTGAACAAGAAGCGCTACATTTTCCTTTTGTTCTGGACTCTGCAAGTTTTGTAGCTGGCCCTAAATGATACACATTTACACAGAGAACATCAACTGTAACTATAACCTAGCTATAGTAAACACTAATTAGACATCCAATTAATAATGCTCCAATAAATGGCCTTTTTTTTTTTTTTTTTTTTTTAAATTTTTTTTTATTTTACAAATTTAATCAGTTATACATATACATATGTTCCCATATCCCCTCCCTTTTGCGTCTCCCTCCCACCCTCCCTATCCCACCCCTCCAGGCGGTCACAAAGAACCGAGCTGATCTCCCTGTGCTATGCGGCTGCTTCCCACTAGCTATCTACCTTACATTTGGTAGTGTATATATGTCCATGCCGCTCTTTCACTTTGTCACAGCTTACCCTTCCCCCTCCCCATATCCTCAAGTCCATTCTCTAGTAGGTCTGTGTCTTTATTCCTGTCTTACCCCTATGTTCTTCATGACATTTTTTTCTTAAATTCCATATATATGTGTCAGCATACAGTATTTGTCTTTCTCTTTCTGACTTACTTCACTCTGTATGACAGACTCTAGGTCCATCCACCTCATTACAAATAGCTCAATTTCATTTCTTTTTATGGCTGAGTAATATTCCATTGTATATATGTGCCACATCTTCTTTATCCATTCATCCGATGATGGACACTTAGGTTGTTTCCATCTCCGGGCTATTGTAAATAGGGCTGCTATGAACATTTTGGTACATGTCTCTTTTTGAATTATGGTTTTCTCAGGGTATATGCCCAGTAGTGGGATTGCTGGGTCATATGGTAGATCTATTTGTAGTTTTTTAAGGAACCTCCATACTGTTCTCCATAGTGGCTGTACCAATTCACATTCCCACCAGCAGTGCAAGAGTGTTCCCTTTTTTCCACACCCTCTCCAGCATTTATTGTTTCTAGATTTTTTGATGATGGCCATTCTGACTGGTGTGAGATGATATCTCATTGTAGTTTTGATTTGCATTTCTCTAATGAGTAAAGATGTTGAGCATCCTTTCATGTGTTTGTTGGCTGTCTGTATATCTTCTGTGGAGAAATGTCTATTTAGGTCTTCTGCCCATTTTTGGATTGGGTTGTTTGTTTTTTTGCTATTGAGCTGCATGAGCTGCTTATAAATTTTGGAGATTAATCCTTTGTCAGTTGCTTCATTTGCAAATATTTTCTCCCATTCTGAGGGTTGTCTTTTGGTCTTGTTTATGGTTTCCTTTGCTGTGCAAAAGCTTTTAAGTTTCATTAGGTCCCATGTGTTTATTTTTGTCTTTATTTCCATTTCTCTAGGAGATGGGTCAGAAAGGATCTTGCTGTGATTTATGTCATAGAGTGTTCTGCCTATGTTTTCCTCTAGGAGTTTGATAGTGTCTGGCCTTACATTTAGGTCTTTAATCCATTTTGAGCTAATTTTTGTGTATGGTGTTAGGGAGTGATCTAATCTCATACTTTTACATGTCCCTGTCCAGTTTTCCCAGCACCACTTATTGAAGAGACTGTCCTTTCTCCACTGTACGTTCCTGCCTCCTTTATCAAAGATAAGGTGACCATATGTCCGTGGGTTTATCTCTGGGCTTTCTATCCTGTTCCATTGATCTATCTTTCTGTTTTTGTGCCAGTACCATACTGTCTTGATTACTGTAGCTTTGTAGTATAGTCTGAAGTCAGGGAGCCTGATTCCTCCAGCTCCATTTTTCGTTCTCAAGATTGCTTTGGCTATTCGGGGTCTTTTGTGTTTCCATACAAATTGTGAAATTTTTTGTTCTAGTTCTGTGAAAAATGCCATTGGTAGTTTGATAGGTATTGCATTGAATCTGTAGATTGCTTTGGGTAGTAGAGTCATTTTCACAATGTTGATTCTTCCAATCCAAGAACATGGTACATCTCTCCATCTATTTGTATCATCTTTAATTTCTTTCATCAGTGTCTTATAATTTTCTGCATACAGGTCTTTTGTCTCCTTAGGTAGGTTTATTCCTAGATATTTTATTCTTTTTGTTGCAATGGTAAATGGGAGTGTTTCCTTGATTTCACTTTCAGATTTTTCATCATTAGTATATAGGAATGCCAGAGATTTCTGTGCATTAATTTTGTATCCTGCAACTTTACCAAATTCATTGATTAGCTCTAGTAGTTTTCTGGTAGCATCTTTAGGATTCTCTATGTATAGTATCATGTCATCTGCAAACAGTGAGAGCTTTACTTCTTCTTTTCCCATTTGGATTCCTTTTATTTCCTTTTCTTCTCTGATTGCTGTGGCTAAAACTTCCAAAACTATGTTGAATAAGAGTGGTGAGAGTGGGCAGCCTTGTCTTGTTCCTGATCTTAGTGGAAATGGTTTCAGTTTTTCACCATTGAGGACGATGCTGGCTGTGGGTTTGTCATATATGGCCTTTATGATGTTGAGGAAAGTTCCCTCTATGCCTACTTTCTGCAGGGTTTTTATCATAAATGGGTGTTGAATTTTGTCAAAAGCTTTCTCTGCATCTATTGAGATGATCATATGGTTTTTCTCCTTCAACTTGTTAATATGGTGTATCACATTGATTGATTTGCGTATATTGAAGAATCCTTGCATTCCTGGAATAAACCCCACTTGATCATGGTGTATGATCCTTTTAATGTGCTGTTGGATTCTGTTTGCTAGTATTTTGTTGAGGATTTTTGCATCTATGTTCATCAGTGATATTGGCCTGTAGTTTTCTTTCTTTGTGACATCCTTGTCTGGTTTTGGTATCAAGGTGATGGTGGCCTCGTAGAATGAGTTTGGGAGTGTTCCTCCCTCTGCTATATTTTGGAAGAGTTTGAGAAGGATAGGTGTTAGCTCTTCTCTAAATGCTTGATAGAATTAAATGGCCTTTTAATAGAGGGGGAAGAAAACACAACTTTGCTAAGAGAGCTTATTCTATCTGTAAGTGTTTAGTCTAGCTTAAGATCCAGATCCTGTAATCACAAATATTACAGGATCCTTAAGATCCTGTAATATTTGTGATAAAACACGTTTTCTCAGAAATCTAATGTCAGAGAAAAGCGGAGAGGCAAGAGCCATAGGTAGGGATTAATACGGGACCCAGGACTTGACTCGCTGAGCTCTTCCATGCAGCTCCTGCCCTCTGCAACAGGGACGATCACTCTCACCGTGAATGTCACCTTGGATGTGGCTGCAGAGAAGGGGCAGATTAATGGTTTTTGCCTTACCTCTATTGTTTTAAATTCTCCTGGGGCAGAGGCCAAAGGGGTACCATAAAACTAGCATAGGCACCCAGGCCTGTTGGTAGGCTAAAAAATTTTGAAGTCCAGGTTCTATATCCAAAGTCTATGACTCGCATAGATCTAAGGCATTGGTTAATATTCCATGGGATTGAAGCCTACTATGTTTTTATAAGGAGTATCATGGTCAGAAAACCCCTAAGCATGGTTCAACCTGCTCGAGCCTCTAGGACTCGCACCAATAGAAAGTGGTCTCAGAAAGACGTACAGCCACCAGAACAGCCCCAATTTCCATTGTTGTTCTGGGTTATTAGACGAGGGAGGTCTTCAGAAAGAACGAGTGGTCATGGAAATCTATGAGCCAAGGAGATGCCTCCCAAGATCAGAAGCTGGGGCAGCTGGTGGATAGACCAAGGACCACCAGGGCATGGAGTCCATGCTATTCCTGTCCAGTAGGAGATAATATATGCTATAGTCCAGGGACTACTGTGTTCTCTCTTTTCCCAAATGAGAGATGTTATTGAAGTTATTCTCTTCTCTATCCACTATTTTATATAGGGTTGCTTGACTTGGTGAAACATGAAGAGCTACATTTGAAGGGGGACTGGACAGCACCCAGTAAACCTGGACTTGGAGTTGCTTGAAGCACATAGAAGATACATGATTTAACTTCCGCTCAGGAGTTTGCAGGATCTGACTTGTTAATATCCACTGCCACTGTCACAGAGGCTCACTGAGACTCTACTGATGTCCTGGCCAAAGGGGCTGCCTCCTGCCTCCAAAGCTGCCAATGAATGGCCATGCTGCCCTCTTTGGAATGTTTCTTGTTCTGAAGGCACACTGTGGCCTGTGCCTGACTGGGGAGAAGGTGCTTCCCCCTTATCTGCGCATAGAAGCAGCACTGCCTACGTCCTCATGTCGCACAGAGTCCCTTATATAAACAGCTCCTTCAGCCTCTGCCTGCAGCCACTCTCTCCATTGACTCAACCCCTGCCCATGGGGCTGGCCAAGGAGCATCACTGAAACTCTAACCCATTCCCCCACATCTCCTTCCCTCTGGGACTTGGGCTCCTGCTTCTCTTCTTTTTCAACCAACAAAACAAAGCAGACCCTCTGGCAGGCCTGCCTTATCAAATCAGCAGACAAGTCTGGTCCCGTCTGAATCCCCAGTACGAATCACTGCAGAAAACAGACTGACCTGAATATTCGTATAGTCTATTTAAGAAAGCCTTAGTATCTTGGAGTGATTGAGCAGAAAACCAAAACTACTTGAAACTGACTTGCCCTTTGATTTTTAGGGTAATCCACTGGAATTGAGCAGACAGTAGAGGAATATTATTTATTAACGAGTGAGGGCTATTGTGCCTAACAGCAAAGAGGATTTTTCTTAATTTCAGTTGAGAACAATTCATGGCAAGTGGACCCATGTTTTAAAGAGAGGTGCTAGACCATCTCTACAGGACTTGTTAAGAGGTGACTCCAGACTGCCTCTGCTGCCTCTTCCAGGTTTAGCGAAGGATTGAGAATGAGGCTTTCTTGGAAGTCTGGTGGGCGCTGAGCTCTGCAGCATGGCCCTCCCCTCCCACTGGGGGAGAGATGGTGCTACCCTCTCCCACCTCCAACCAAGTGAGGGGGCTCCTCCATAAACCCTTACAAAGCTATGGTCCTGGAATGGCCACTGGTGACAGCGTTCACAGAAGACTGTGACACATGACTCCCAGCATTTAGAGCATCTGGGGTCTGACTCCTGCTAAGAAACTTCTAAGGTTCGAGGTTCTCTGGACCTGCCCCTGAAGCAGGGCAAGCAGAGCAGCTGCAGTGAGGCAATGCTGGCTGTCCTTCCCTCGAGGGACAGTAGATTCCCTGGGCCAGAGTGGCCATCGTGGGACACTTCAATGGAAACAGGATTTGGGGAGGTGGGAACAAGTAGTCGTCTGGGGAGTGCACCACCCACATCAATGCACACATAGTGCTGGAAGTATTTGAGGGCAAAGAACCCCCTAAAAGAGAGCTAGCTTTGGTGCATCTGCCACGCAGGAGTCACAAACACCACATTAGAACAGCACCCATTCAGTCATAACTGTTTACCTCCTTACCTGTCTATCTCCTCTCCCTGCCATCTCCTCCAACCCTGGAGGAGCCAAAGGGTGCACACTGAGTAGGAGAGGAAAAGTGGAGGAGTCACACCTGGGAATTGTGAAAATATGGAGTAGATCAAGCCCCCTTCCCCACTGCTAGTCTGCGGATGGTGGCAGGGAGAAGCTGGAGAGATCAAAGTTTTCATTTTATCCTACGGGATTTGTTAACACTGTGCCTGAAAGTTAAACATTTTAATCTCTGAAAGGGACTGCAAATCTATAGGATCTGCTTAAGCTCTCATCCAGGGGCCAAGAAAGGAAACACGATGGGAGATATCTGAAGATCAAAGTGGAAGAAAAATGAAGGTGCTTCCTGCCTGCACCCCTGGAGTCCAACGCATTCTACAAACATTTTACATCTGGGATACCGGGGAGAAACTGGAAGAAGTAGTTAACATGTATGGATTTCACGTAAATGCCCTGCTGGAGATAAGTGGAATTGATGTCTGCAATGTTGTATTTCACTATTAAATTTACAGCCATTAGATCGGGAGCCATTAAATATGGCTCTTTCTCATAGTTTCTATCAATGACAACCAAAATTATTTCCCACCTCAGTAATTCATTCCTTTGGGAGAAAAAAATCTAAGAACTTGCTTTTTATACTTAACATTCTATCATAACTATTTTCCATGTTATTTCATATTCTTTTGAGTGCAGTTTTAAATGACGTTATAACTACATCCTATAAAAAGACATTTTGATTACTAACAGTTTTTTTTTTAATGAATAGCAAAGCATGTAGATAGGACTTTTCACATATTTTAAAGCTTAATTCCTTTGGTTATATTCCAAGAACCAATGGGACTCTTAAGTCTCATTATTATTTCATTTTCAATTTTTGACAATTCAAGGTATAATTGATTCCTATTAATTATGATTGGAAGTAATTTTTGTTCTATGAATTTCATGGCCTTACTGGTTAGAAAAAGCAGTTTAGTCTAAAACTGATCACTTTTTAATTTTCCAAATAAAGTGCTCATAAATTAACAATTTATTCTTTGAGCCTTCAGCTTCTGATTTTAGCAATAAATTATTTTGTGTTAAATGGCTTGTGTTTATTGTCCAAAAAATACTATTTATTTTAATCCTCATTTACATATTATATGTACTACATTAAGAGTAAATTATCTTTAAAAATATTTTGTGATTAAGAATTCTCACTTCGTAGAACAGCCATTTCCTTATTGTCAGTTTGTGAGATTTTATCATAACATGCTTATAGCAAAAGACTCAGTTGTTTTAAGAAATCAAAGTAATTTGAATTCATTGGCTAGACAGTTTTGTGGAAATAAAGTAACTCATACTACATAAGAGAAAGTTTGAGTGAAGTTATTACTTATTAAAATTCCCTCATATTTAATAATAAAATATTAAATACATTGTATGAGCAGAATAAAGCATGTTCCACATTATTTTGCTTATAAATGTAGTTTCATAAAACAAATAAGGTTTCAATTGTCCAAAAAGAGGAAAGAGAAGAGCAATAATAATAAACCATGCCTGATCTAACCCAATGATGTGGAAATTTTAAACAATGTCCATACATATGACTAATATTTAAGGACCTGCATTTGGCATCGTTATTTTTAATGTGTGCAGGATAATATGCATAAAGGTAACGTAATTTTAAAGTTTAATTAGAATTTTTGGCCCTATGTCTTTCAGCAAACTAAACTGGACTCTTTCTCCAGTTGCCTTTGGCAATAAAAACTACAGTGACTGATCTTCATGACCTCATCCTGGAATTTGGCTTCAGTGACCAGTTTTAATCAACCTGAAAATAATGCCTCTTTGTCTATTGGAAAATGAATGGCGACAGATTGGCTCTTTCTGCTATAACCATAGTTCATCTGACTAGCTTTGTCCACGAAAGCCTTAGAAAAGTATGAAATACAATTTGAGGAGTTAGTTGTGTGTGAAAATCTTTAATGAACTCAGTCACCTTGTAATTTACTGGCCAAGAAGCAGCTGTCTGAACAGATTAGCCATTAAATCTCAGATGTGGGGCTGTTTGACCTGAATTTACATATTTTTAAAATCCAATTTTGCAGGATGTGGTCGGCTCTCTGATTCAAGCGAGGAGTCTCTGAGCAGTGCCTCACTCCTATCATGTAACAAGGCTACGGAGCAGAAGCTGAGCCAGTCACTAGTAGAAAAACAAAAGGTGACACTATTTTCCTTTGTTTTACATAGTTTTAAAATGGTTTTATACAATTAGCATTCCCTCACTGGCCACCTGTGTTCTCTGAAAGGCTAAATTAAAATTCAACTACAGCAATGGTGGGTAATAAGAACATCACTTATGTTGGTCTTTACAGTGTATTTATTTCTGAATACAGATATGACTGTTGTTGGCATAAGGAAAACTGAAAATAAAATAACGAAGACATTCAAATAGTGTTGCCAAAGGAAATGCCCAGAAGAACTGGGGAGGTAAAAAGTTGGGTTGTACAAGAGACTACTAATGGACCTCCAGGATTAGCAATAGAATCCTGCTCAGAACATACACTACACTTCTCAGGCTCCCTTGCAACTAGGTGAGGCCATGTGTTATGGACTGAATTGTGTCCTCCCAAATTCATACGTTGAAGCCTACCGCCCTCCACCCTCCCCAACACACCAGCACTATGTGACTGTATGTGGAGATAGGACCTTTAGGAGGTAATTAAAGGTAAATGAGGTCATAAGTGTGGGCCCCTAATCCAATCAGACTGTGGCATTCTAAGAAGAGGACGAGATCTCTCTCTCTTTCTCTACCATGTGAGGACATGGTGAAAAGGCTGCTGTCTGCAAGCCAAGAAGAGAGCTATCACTAGAAACCAAATCAGCCAGCACCTTGATCTGGGACTTCCCAGCCTCCAGAACTGTGAGAAAAAAAATTCTGTTATTTGCAATGCCTTGGTTATGGCAGCTTGAGAAGACTAAGATACCTTGTGATTAAGTTCTAGCCAATGTGGTATGAGCAGAAATGATAAGGGTAACTTCTTGGTTGTGCAATTATGGAGAATGCACACACCCTCCCCTTCTCCTTCTCTCTTTCTCATCAGCAGGAACCTGTTCCTGGTGGTAGTCAGCCATCTAGGACCACTCAGATGAGGACAATACCTTGGCTGGAACAACAAAGAAGGGACCTGGGTCTCACACACCACAAGTCTGTCATCCTAGCTCTGTAATGCTTATGCTAGAATTATATTATATGAGAGAAAAAACAAAAGCATTTCATTTAAGTCACTGTTACTTTGGGTCTTTAAGAGCAGAATCTATTTCTTAATTCACATAGTATATAAGTTAGTTGAAAGGAGGGGTTAAAGTCCTAAAAGCATAAAAATACAAGTTTTAGGAAACAATGTGCTTGCAAAAACAAAAGCAAACAAAAAATCTGTCTTAGGATAGATTGAACTAGTTTGCAGTTCTGGCTGTCATTTTTCAGTCTCTTTTCTGAAGCCCAGACTCAAGAATCCTTAGAAAGCTGCCACATCCCACCCTTTTCCAGGCTGTTCAAAGCATCCCTCTCACATAGCCTGACAAAGGTGATTCTGCCTGTCAATCCTTTATAAGATTTAGACCTAGGGGTGGGAGCATATAGTTTAGGTCCTTCATTATTGACTGGCTGATTAATTGTGAAGACAGGAAGTTGAAAACCAAGGGCCATGGGTCTATGAGGTGCCAAAAGAAAAGAAGTTTGAGGATGGATTGGAGAGAAAGTACCCCTGGAGGGGATGGGCACAGGACCACCCCTTACTGGTGTGTAGATTGTGTATTGCACAACTGTAAGGGAGCCCATTCATGAAGAAGTCAGAGATTTGCATGTTCTGACAATCTCCCAACAAGTCTTAATGAAGTGCCTTGGAGTCAAGACTCCCTTTGTCTAATTTGCACACTGCTGCAGTAAGGGCTGCATTAGCTATAGGGTGGGTGTGATATGCTGGCTGGTGCTGAAGAACAAGAGTGGGAGACTTTCTGGGAATATATAGAGAGAAGGTGGCAATTGCCCCCAAAAGGAAAAAGTGACTTCCCCTTTGTAAAAATCAGTGAGGTTTTGCAGTGCCAGGAGGGCCTGAGTTTCAGCATACACCTCTACTATGTAGATCTTGAGACAGCCATGGGGGGAAAGAAAAACACAAGAAGACCAATGAAGTGTGGGTGGTAAGCACACTTGATTAGACAGGTTCCTATCTTTACAGTCATTGCATAGGAAATCCCAGGCACCCTAAATGGTGCTAGGGGATTGGGGTAGGGAGAGATTTCCAGTAACATATTCCAAATATTTAAAAAAACTTATTTTATGTCAACATATTGTAAGAGTAGCTGTTCCATGTTTTAGATATTTCCAAAAGTTGAGGGGAGAGGGAGAGGGAAATGGCAACACTTTGTGAAATTCACTGCTTGTGTTTTAAATATTGTACTATACTACGTTCTATTGCAGAGGTTGTTATCTGGCTGCTCAGGTTGAATTTGGCCTTGCAGTCATATTTTGCTGACACAGTATTTTTTAAAAATTGAAAATAGTTGTCAGTTTTTAAACAGAAGAAATTTCTCAATAAAATTGGGATGTAAGGCTTTTTTAAAAATTGGAAAATTTGGCAATACTGAGCTCATGCTCCCTTATGGTAATAATCAATGGAGCTGACTAAAGGCAGCTTCTTTTTTTTTTTTAATTGAAGTATAATTGATTTTCAATGTTGTGTTAGTTTCAGGTATATGGCAAAGTGATCCAGTTATATATATATATTCTTTCATATATATATATGTATGCATATATATATATATTCTTTTCCATTATAGGTAATTACAAGATATTGAATATAGTTCTCTGTGCTATACAATAGGTCCTTGTTGTTTATCTATTTTATATATAGTAGTGTGCATGTTAATCCCAAACTTCTAATTTATCCCCCTCATCCCCTCTTCCCCTGTGGTAACCATAAATTTTTTTGTTTTTGTTCTGAGTCTGTTTTAATTTTGTAAATAAGCTCATTTGTATCACTTTTTAGATTCCACATATAAGTGATATCATATGATCCTTGTCTTTCTCTGTCAAGGCAGACTCTTTGCGATGGAGCCTCTACCCTTCAGGCCACCACAATTCCCAGTTTCCCCTAGCCTGCCTCATTTACGTTACCTGCCTGCTTCTATTGGCATTTGACTTGACTACCTCTGCTAGATTTCCAACAGGGACTGTTTTTCCCCACGAGGACCTAATGTATTGCTGATAGAGTATGTACTTGATAAAGATTCATTGAATAATGAAGGAGTGAATGAATTGATCCTGCTCAGGGTTCACTACAGTCTGACGTCAGTGATCATCCTCAGGCTAGAATAAGTTATGGACCAGTGTTTTGATCTTCCTGCCTGGACCTCTGCTTCCAGCCAGGAGACAGGTGAAACATTGAAGCCGGATGTCATGAATCCATCTCCAGGGAGGCAGCTTTTGCAGTTATTCAGGATGAGTTTGTGGGACTTGGTGCTGCTCTTCATTTTTATTGAAAACTTTATTTTCTGACAGCCTACAGTCCTGTATTTAGGGTCTGACCTAGGTGATTTCTTGGACCAAGGCCTTTCTGTTTGTGTGTCTTTGTAAAGCTGCTTTAGATTCTTTGGTCAAAAAAGATAACTTTTGCCTGGTGACCTTATTTTGCTTATCAGCTTATTCAACAATTCTGTGATTTCAGTTATTTCCTCAGGAAACTGTGTTTGATTCCAAATGAAACACTTAAGTGCTTTATCTGCAAGTAACACACAATGTGTCCCAAATGCACGGACTTTAATTTATGAGTCATTTAAGAGAAAAGTCTACTAAAGGAAAACTGGGGTGGAGGGTAGAGGGAGGGAAAGAGTAGACAAGAAAGGAGAGGTTGAGGTTGTTTTGTAGATTCAGCAAAAGGAACGGGGTGGGGATCTTGAAGGAATAAATTAATCTTGAATTACACTGGGGTATACAGGCATAAATTCAAGTGCAAAGCTCTTCTAAGACTGAAAGAAAATCATCCAATCCATGCTTTGGGGTGAAACCTCTGATTCTGGTTTAATATTTTTCAGCCATTCTACTTTGCCCAGTTGTTGAGGACTCTGCTCTGTTTGGTGGAAACAAGGAAGAAATTCCTCTAGAGTTCTGCAGGCTGGTTGGTGCTTCATAAGCTAGGAAGGATTTTATAAACTCCTCCCAGAAGGATACAGTATATTAAAGAAATAACATTAAAATTTTAGTTGCCTCATTGCTAAGGTCTTTTATATCCCTATGTGCTAGGCATATTATTTCCTGGTAACTAAAAATGGCTCCCTCCATACAATTCATGAAACAAGAAGCATTTCCTCTTCTCACCTTGAGTGTGTATTTCCCAAGTCCTTTTCCAAAGCTTAAAATTTAGGGCAGAGAAAGGCATTCTTCTCATTTTGAAAGCATTTATTAAGAGTCTCTGGTGTACTGTACTTACTACCGGGCCAAACAAGAGGCAGAGAGTGCTGGTTGGAAAGTGATAAAGGGGCACAAGACAATACAGAGAAATCCTACGATGAAACAGTCCCTGATCAAAACGCCAGTCTTTGGGGGCAAATAAAACTCACATATTTTATTCTTTCAATTCATTCACTCATTCATTTATCGATTTTTCTTTAAACATTTATTAATTTATACTTAGAAAACTGTAACATGAACAAAATCAAAGACTTAGAACTGACTGGGGAAACAGTGCCTGGTACATAAAAGCATTCAGTGATGGTTAGCTATTATGTTTACTAGAAAATTAAAAAGTTAGTATCACAGAGAGCTTCTACAAGTTAATGAGAAAAAGATAAACACTCACAGAAAATTGAGCAAGGATTATGAAAAGATAATTTATAGAGGAGGAAATCCTAATCTTTAATAAACATATAAAAACATGTCCAGCCTCGGGCTTCCCTGGTGGCGCAGTGGTTGAGAGTCCGCCTGCCGATGCAGGGGACACAGGTTCGTGCCCCGGTCCGGGAAGATCCCACATGCTGCGGAGCGGCTGGGCCCGTGAGCCATGGCTGCTGAACCTGCGCGTCCGGAGCCTGTGCTCCACAACAGGAGAGGCCCATGTACCGCGAAAAAAAAAAAAAAAAAATCTCCAGCCTCATTAGAGGTCAGGGGAAAACATCAATTTAAACAACAATGAGATACTAGTTTCAGACATGAGGCTGGCAAAATTTTAAAAGGCTAGTGAGGATGGGGAGAAATAGTTGCTACAACTGTGGGAAAAGAAATCTGGTGGAATCTATTAGAAATAAAAGTACACATATCCTCCTTGGGCTATGGTTCATTTTGGCTAGAACTTGGTGAGTGGGTGTTTGTGGGGAAAAGTACACAGGGTGAGACCTGGGTATGTGGTGGGGAGCTTGTATCTGCAGGGGGAACCCCTGGCAGAATTTTACCTGGGGAGTGGAACAATGAGATCTAGGAGGTGATGAAGATCAGATGTAGTGCTTCAGAAGGATGCTCTGGCTGCAGTGCAGGAAGAGTGATGGATAGTCACAGGGCTGGAGACAGGGAGATGAGTAAATGGCTGTGAAGAGAAGTCTGATGCAAGAAAATGAGGGTCTGGCACTAGGGTAGTGGCTGGAGAGGAGTGGGTACTATCAAAGCAAGCACTCAGGATGCGAAATCGACAGGCCACCTACATGAATACTCAAGGTCGGGGTGGTACAATGCAGGTGTCTCAGGAGGCAGAGGTGAGAACGGACTGAAGAGTCCAGGACACAAGACTGTCCTAGACCAAACAGTGAAATAGCCCAAATGTACATTAAGCTCTTCCTCTTACCTTTTGGTCTGAGCCCTCATGCCATCCTGGATTACCCAGAACTCTTTTTTTTGGGGGGGGCGCAGGTACGCGGGCCTCTCACTGCTGTGGCCCCTCCCATCGCGGAGCACAGGCTCCGGACACGCAGGCCCAGCGGCCATGGCTCACGGGCCCAGCCGCTCCACGGCACGTGGGATCCTCCCGGACCGGGGCACGAACCCGTGTCCCCTGCGTCGGCAGGCGGACTCCCAACCACTGTGCCACCAGGGAAGCCCTACCCAGAACTCTTGACCACACGGCCTCCCACTGGCAGTGCTGCAGGATTCAAAAGGCTCTAGGCATTAAGCTGTGAGCCACTGGAGGGCAGGGATTGCAACCCATTCATTACTGTGTCCACCCTCTAGCCTGTCTGTCACATTGTAGGTACTCAATAAGTATTTTCTTATTTTGCGCTTTCAATTAATTATTAAGAGGATAATTAACTAAGTCATACCAAAATACGCAAGATAGCAACTTAACATGTGACCTTCCTAGAGTCCGTTGTTAACCCAAAGGAATGTATTAGTGATGGTGAAATTTCTGGGAGATGGAGAGTTTTTGGAATCTGTATCTTCCTGTCAAATCTCACAACACAGGCTATCACCTAGATAAACTGTATTAACCTGGAATGGCAGGAGAAAGTCCCGATGCTATGGCTGGTTATGAGAATCCAATGAAATAATATACCAAAAAAAGTTTAGAAGACGGTAAAGTAGATCAGAGATTCAAGTTCTGTCACAATCCAATTCCTTCTCTACACAAAGTCACATATGGAACAGCAGAATGTGGGTATATTTGAGGGCTTTGATTTAGTTACATCAATCCGTGGTACCCAAACGTGAAAGTTTATGTTAAGAGCTCTCTGGCTTGGTCTACAATTTCGTATTTCATATTGTCGCTGCTTTGGGCTCTCCACAATCCAAACTTGCCCTGGGGTGATAAATTACTCATCTGATTCCACTGACTGTCTTTTTATTTACCCCTTAGTGTGTTCCCAGCTCCACTGGGACCAGCGATGGGTCTCCTCTGGGTCTATACTGGTGTGTGTTAGTCTTTTCCCTGTGAGCAATAGAACCAACTCCTGGAGGGCAGAGGCCTGTTCTCATTAGTGTGTATTCTACAAGGCACACAGTGGGAGCACAGTGGGAGCTCAGTAAATGTTTGCAGATTTCAATTAGAATAAACCATGGAAAAGGGGAGACTTTCAGCATCCTCTGATTAGGTTGAAAGGTAGCTGTATCTAGAGATAGAGCAGATCTATTGCTGGTCCCCAGAGGGCCAGGCTCTTGCCTGCAAGGTACTCCACTTTTATATACCTCATTTATGTCACCCTACTCACAAACAACTTCCTTGGTGATCAATAACCCCAACGATATCATAAGGTAGCCATTTATTGTTTATGGGTCAAGCAGTATGCCTAGCATTCTTTGTATATATTAATTTTATTCTCACAACAACCCAGCAAGAGGAATTATTATTCTTGTTTGATCACTGAGTTAATACCAGAAAGGTTAGAAGACTTGCCCAAGGTCACTGGACTAGTAAGTGATGGAGTCTTTTGGTCTCCAAATAAAACCTGTGCTTGAGTCACAGCGAGGAGCTGTTCGTTTGCTTCTTCCCATCCCCATCCTCACTTACATTTTATTTTTATTTTTATTTTTTTTTATTTTTTGTGGTACACGGGCCTCTCACTGTTGTGGCCTCTCCCGTTGCGGAGCACAGGCTCCAGACGCGCAGGCTCAGCGGCCATGGCTCACAGGCCCAGCCGCTCCGCGGCACATGGGATCCTCCCAGACCAGGGCACGAACCCGTGTCCCCTGCATCGGCAGGCGGACTCTCAACCACTGCGCCACCAGGGAAGCCCCTGGCTTGTTATTTAGAGAGTTGAAATAATTAAGATGGAAATAAAATGTATAAACGCTGTTTAAAATGTTTGAGGGTTTTTTTAATGAACTCAGTTTGTATATTAATTTAATACATTAATCAAACCTTCCTTAAAAGTGACTGTTAAAATTTGTTAGTTGTATGAACAGAATAATAATATTTGTAAGTGAACTAAAAGCTCAAAAAAGACCTAGATTTTCCATATTTAATTTTAATACATAACTTATCAAAAAAATGAAGTTCCTTAATAATCTTTTCTATTTACAAAAGCCTCTCAAGGTACCAAAAAACACCAGTAACACATTGACATGATGTATGCCTAAATTAAAAAGAATATTATATAGGGTTTCTCAGATAATATATTTATATTGTATATAAAAATATTTCTATATATAAATATATATTAAATATATTATAAATATTATATAGATATAAATAAATATATAAAAATAAATATAAACATATTTATATTTACTATATTACTAATAATATATTCTTCTGTACATAATAATATAGTCCAAATATATATTTGTGTGCATATGTTTGTGTATTCCTTTTTCCTCTCATAGGAGAAGCAATGGTATGCAAACATTGCACACTAAGGGTTGGATGGTCTTGTCTGAAAGCTGTTTGCCACAGCTCTGATATCCAGTAACCTAAGTAGAGAACAAAGGGGTTTTGCTCCATGAAGCTTAATTGCCTCCTGAATAAATAAATAAATAGATGAAGTGCTGCAGGCGTCAAATGAAGGTAAATATTGACCTGACACCATATGTTTGCTGGCGTGCCAGCTGAAGTGTGCTGGCAGGTTTGATCAGTCAGGGGGCTCGCCAGCCCAGCAAGCAGGGGCCTCTGTCATTCAGAAGCACAGTCTGGGAAGAGACTGAAATATCAACAAGGCTCTCCTGTTGGTACCTTAATCCACCCCCATGTCCAATTCTCTCACCAAAGTCCACTTGCGAAATCTGAAATCGAGAAAAGGAAAAATAGGATGGATATTGATTGCCTAACCTCAAGATGGTCCCATGGGAGGCTTTGTTAAATCAGACTGAGGAGAAGCATACCTTTGTTTTATTTCACCTTTACTTTAAAAAGGAGGAATTATTTGATTGGGTCAGACCCATGAGTGCATAGGCAACTACAGCATGCCCGAGTGGAACAGACCCCCTCTCCCCACAACACCACTGGCTGGGGGAGTACTATCACCTCTCTGAGCCCCAGTTTACTCAACCTCACGATGAGGATAATACTGGCCCTGTCTTTGTCACAGGGTTTAGAACCTCAAGTGAGGTTAATTATACAACAGGCCTGGGGAAAAGGGCTGTGGATTTAAAAAAGCTAGTTACAATGATTTCTGAATAACAAGAAGTAACTCTGGAGTATCCCCTCACCCACCTTTGCTTTCTGCCCCTGTTCCCGTTTCCCAAGCCCAGAGTGGCCAAAGGAGGGGCAAGGATAGTCAGGCTGCTGCTGCAGGTGGCCATGGTGACTTCTACAGAGGAAGAAATCCCTTCTTTTCTCCTAATTTTTTCTGAATTAATTAAGAAGTCTGAGTAATAGATTTTCAAAGAAATGGAATTTACAAATTTTAAGGATATACAGAATCAGAGAAGTTAAATATTTTCCTTCAATAATAGACAAAACTTATTTTCAAGGAGTGGCATAGAGCACATAAGTAAGTGGTCCTTTAAAAAAAAGGTGTGTAGGTTGTTTATTTAGTTCTTTGCTATCCTATACAGTTAGAAACACGGCTGTGGGTTTCACAAAGGATTACATTTGGCCACCTGTAACAAAAGGCAAAACAAACCCCCAAAAACAAACAACAGGGGTTTGAACAGGTGGACATTTCTTTCTTCCTTTCTCATAAAAAAGCCAAGACAGGCTGCCCCAGGCTAGTGTGGTGCTTCCATGTGTGCTGGGTACAGGCTCCTTTCTTGTTCCCTGCCATTGTCTTGACCTGGCTGTTTGAGTTCCAGCCATCCCATTTAAATGCCAGCCACCAGCAGGGATGACAGATGTTGCATGTCTCCTTTCTTCTTGTTAAAGACTTTTAGGAAGACTTTTAAAAGGCTCTCAGGAAGTACCATTGAATACTTAACACTTACACCTCACTGCCAGGTCTGAGCCACATGGATATATCTATTAGCAAGGGAATTTGGGGGAAATGCCCAGGTAAAAACTGGGGTTTAATTTCAGAGGCAGATTATATGCCATATTTTGCTTTGATATATAGGTAAGGGGAAGGTAAACTTTAACCTCAAGATATCATAAACTGCAAAATCAGAAGTGTCTTTTGGATAAATACTCAGGAACTACTTCCTACCTAACTCTAATCCACTGCAGCCATGCATACTACTTTTTTGGAGTAGAGACTAAATTGATTCATTAAAAGCTGGGGATACATATGATGTGCCAGGCAGTACTTTAGGTGTTACAGGTAAGAAGCGGAATAAGGTGCGGCCTCTGCCTTCAAGCAGCTCATAGTCTAATAGGGAAGACAGACCCATAAAAACATTTATAATTATAATACTAGAGTCAAAAATAATCTACTCAACCCCAAAATTCACATAACGATCTTCTAGAGTCTTATTTGCACTTCTATCTTATACAATAGTGATCTAACTAAAGGAAGATTAATGTTTGCTAAGAACTATCATTCTGTGAGACTGCAAACTCCATGAGGGTAGAAACCATGTGCAGTTTGCTCATGCTAAGCCTGGTACACAGTGGGCTGTCAATGTCGTGACTGAGTAGTAAAATGAATGGAAACATGTGAGGAAAAGGGGAGTCTGAGTACCATTTTTAAGTGTATAATTCATACAACATGGAAACTTGGTACATGAAAATAGATATTTGTCAAAGATATAAGGCAAAGGATGATTATTTACCTTGAACACATGGCCCTCATTTCCAAATATGATTTGTCAAACAACACTGTGTATTTAAACCATGATTTGGGTAGTGGACATTTGTTGGTTACTCCTACCTGCTTTCTATGCTTCAAATGCCTAATTATTCCTTTTCAGTGTCCCTATTTGGGGATCCATGTGATTCCAGAGAAGCAAACGCTGCCTATCACTTGGGAGGTGACTTCTGACCTAGGCTAAGCCTTTCAGTACATCCTCCCTCTAGCCACAGTGATTGTTTCAGGGATGAATAACACCATCATCATCACCACCACCACCACCACCATCACAATCATCATCACCATCATCATCAAAAATACTTTCATAGGATGTACTAAGTGCCAGGCACTGTTCTAATGACTGCATTAGTCCATTTAACCCTCACAACAACCGCATGAGGTAGGTGCTATTATAACCCCCTCTTTGTGCTGCTCTGAGGCTCAGAGCTTGTAAAGAGTGAGCTGGGTTGGATTCTGAACTCAGGTAGTTTGGCTCTGGAATCTATGCTCCTAATAACTCCATTGAACTGTGTGTGACTCAAGCTGGTCCATCAGAGTGAACCCTGGGCCTCCAACTAAGAAAGTTAGGATGGTTTACACCCTTTTCTCTGTGTGGTGTGGACAACAGATATGAGTATTGAAATTACTCCAGCATCTGATTGCTTCAAGAGAAAACAGGCTGAGTTAAAGACCAATACATGGAGGTGGTATAGGTAAAAGGTCACAGGGAAGGAATCAGAGTGAGTTCTTGGATGATGCTTGAAATTTGTAGTCAGCAAGGCAATAAACTCTATTTTAAAGATTGGTTTAAGTTGGGTTTTCAAAAGCATCCTCCTATCATTTGATTTACAAAAAATTTACATACATGCATTTTTTCTTATATACATGTTACATGAAAATACTTATATCTGTGTCCTTCACTTATATTTATCAATGAGCATGGTATAAATACAGACACATTGGTAACATTAATCAATTATTTTAGCAGAAAAGAGTAGTATAAACATAATCCTAACTATCATCATACTTTGTTAGTTTTCAAGGTGACATTTTCCCCCACGTTAGTATTTCTGAAATTGGGATATCTCTCATAATTGATAGTGTCATCAATTAATTCTTTCTTTCTTGGTGGTAAAAAAATAAGTTACTAATGGAATCAGTGGCATCTTAGAGTCAATGAAATATACTAATTTGATTATGGTTGGATATATACTCCCTCTTAAATATTGCTTTATCTTACCTACAACCTGGACTTACCTACAACCTGGACTAAGCATATTCACTATTCATATACACTCTTGGTATATATAGTATATGTATACACAACAAAGCTTAACTTCATACTTTCCTAGAGTTTTGGGTGATGTTATATTACAAGTAAAGATAAATTATAAATGAAAAAATTAACAAATTAAGACTTAAGGAGAGGGGTATCAAGATGGTGGAGTAGGAGGACATGGAACTCACCTCCCCCCACAAGCACATCAAAAAAAATCTACATATGGGGCTTCCCTGGTGGCGCAGTGGTTGAGAGTCCACCTGCCGATGCAGGGGACACGGGTTCGTGCCCCGGTCTGGGAGGTTTCCACATGCCGCAGAGCGGCTGGGCCTGTGAGCCATGGCCACTGAGCCTGCGCGTCTGGAGCCTGTGCTCCACAACAGGAGAGGCCACAACAGTGAGAGGCCCGCGTATCACAAAAAAAAAAAAAAAAAAAAAAAATCTACATATGGAACGCTGTTATGGAAAACTAACTGGAAATGGGTAGAAGAACTCCTATACAACAAAAGCTACAAGAAAGATCTCAATGCAACTGGGTAGGATGGAAAAAAAGGGCATCAGGTCAGGACCTGTGTCTCTAGGAGGGATCTATAAAAAGCAGAAGGTCCACATGGGTGGACCCTTACCCTGAGGACTGAGCAGGCTAAGCTATAAACTGGACATCCCAGTCCGGGGGTCATGCACAGAGACAGCCCCCTTGCCTGCTGGGAAATCTGCTGAGACAGATAGAAGGGCTGGAGAAGCTGAGGCTCTACAGAAGAGGAGTGCATGTGTGCTGGCCTGCTAAAAATCAGGGCAGAGAGAGCCTTCCATTGGCAGCTTCAACCTTGTGATACCTACCTGACACTACATCCCCCAAAACCAGAATATACATTCTTTTCAAGCATGCATGGAACGTTCTCTAGGACAGACCACATACTAGGTCACAAAACAAGCCTCAACAAATTTAAGAGGATAGAAATCATTTTAAGCATCTTTTCTGACCACAAATATATGAAACTAGAAATCAACCATGAAAGAAAAATGGGAAAAGATGAACACATGGAGACTAAACAACATGCTACTAAAAAAAAGTAATGGGTCAATGATGAAATCAAAGAAATTAGAAAATACCTCAAGACAAATGAAAATGAAAAAAAACCCCACAAAATTGATGAGATGTAGGAAAAGCAGTTACAAGAGGGAAGTTCATAGTGATACAGGCCTTGCTCAAGAAATAAGAAAAATCTCAAATAAACAACCTAAACCACCACCTAAAATAATTAGAAAAAGAAGAACAAACAAAACCCAAAGTCAGAAGAAGCAAGGATATAATAAAGATCAAAGAAGAAATAAATGAAATAGAGATTAAAAAAATAGATCAATAAAACTAAGAGCTATTTTTTAAAAAGATAAACAAAATTGACAAACTTCTAGCCAGACTCACTAAGAAGACAAGAGAGAGGACCCAAATAAACAAAATGAGAAATGAAAGAGGAGACATAACAACAGATACTATAGAAACAAAAAAAATTATAAGAGAATACTAAGAACAGTTATATACCAACAAATTGGACAACCTAGAAGAAATGGACAAATTTCTAGAAACATACAGCTTGCCAAAACTGAATTGAGAAAAAACAGATAATTTGAACAGACTGATCACTAGTAAAATATAATTTGTAAAAACAAAAACAACTCTGTGCAAGCAAAAGTCCAGGACTAGATGGCTTCACTGGGGAATTCTGCCAAACATACAAGGAAGAACTTATACCTATCCTTCTCAAACTATTTCAAAAAACTGAAGAGGAGGGAACACTCCCAAATTCATTCGATGAAGCCACCATCACCCTGATACCAAAACCAGACAAAGACATTACAAAAAAAGAAAATTACAGGCCAATATCTTTATGACTATAGATGCAAAAATCCTCAACAAAATATTAACAAACCAAGTCCAACAATGCATGGAAAGCATCATACACCATGATCAAGTTGGATTCATTCCTGGGATGCAAGGATGGTTCAACATATGCAAATCAATCAATGTGATACACCACATTAACAAAAGTAAAGGTAAAACCACATGATCATCTAAATAGATGAAGAAAAAGCATTTGAAAAAATTCAGCATCCCTTCCTAAAAAAACTCTCCCCAAAGTGGATATAGAGGGAACATATATCAGCATAATAAAAGCTGTTTATGACAAACTCACAGCCAACATAGTACTCAAGGGTGAACAGCTGAAAGCCTTCCCACTAAACTGAGGAACAAAACAAGGATGTCCACTCTCACCACTTCTATTCAACGTAGTATTGGCAGTCCTAGCCACAGCAATCAGACAAGAAAAGGAAATAAATGGTTTACAAATTGGAAGGGAAGAGGTAAAACTGTCACTATTTGCAGATGACATGATACACTATATAGATAACCCTGAGGTCTCCACATGAAAACTATTAGAACTAATAAATAAATTCAGAAAGGTATCAGGATACAAGATTAATATACAGAGGGCTGTTGCATTTCTTTACACTAATAATGAACTATCATAAAGAGAAATTAAAAAAAAAATAAACCATTTAAAATCATGTCAGGAATTCCCTGGCAATACAGTGGTTAGGACTCCATGCTCTCACTGCTGACAGCCTGGGTACAATCCCTGGTCGGGGAACTAAGATCCCACAAGATGCATGGTGAGGCCAAAAAAAAAAGCCACGTCAAAAAAAATTTGTAGGAATAAACTTAACCAAAGGTGTGAAAGACCTACATGCCAAAAACTACAAAACACTGATAAAGGAAATTGAAGATGATTCAAAGAAATAAAAAGATAACCCATGCTCTTGGATTGGAAGAATTAATATTGTTAAAATGGCCATACTACCCAAAGCAATCTACAGATTTAATGCAATCAAAATAACCATGACATTTTTCATAGAACTAGAACAAACAATCCTAAAATTTATATGCAACCAAAAAGGGCCTAGAATTGCCAAAGCAATCCTGAAGAAAAAGAACAAAGCTGGAGGCATAAAACTTCCACACTTCCAAACAGCATGATATTGGCACAAAAACAGACATACAGATCAAGTGAACAGAATGGAGAGCCCAAAAATAAACCCACACACCTACAGTCAATTAATCTATAACAAAGGAGGCAGGAATATACAATGGAGAAAAGACAGTCTCTTCAACAAGTGGTTTTGGGAAAGCTGTACAGCTGCATTTAAATCAATGAAATTAGAACACTCCCTCACACCATATACAAAAATAAACTCAAAATGGTTTAAAGACCTAAATATAATACATGAAACCATAAAAATCCTAGAAGAGAACATTGGCAAAACATTCTTGTACATAAATCGTAGCAATATTTTTTTAGATCAGTCTCCCAAGGCAAAAGAAGTAAATGCAAAAATAAACAAATGGGATCTAATTAAACTTAAAGCTTTTGCACAACAAAAGAAACCATCAACAAGAGAAAAGACAACCTACAGACTGGGAGAAAATATTTGCAAATGATGTGACCGACACGGGGTTATTATCCAAAATATTAAAAGAGCTCATATAACTCAGTATCAAAAAACAAACAACCCATTCAAAAAATGGGCAGAAAACCTAAATAGACGTTTTTTTCCAAAGACAACATGCAGATGGCCAACAAGTACAGGAAAAGATGCTCAGCATCACTAATTAATAGAGAAATGCAAATCAAAACTTCAATGAGGGCTTCCCTGGTGGCGCAGTGGTTGAGAGTCCGCCTGCCGATGCAGGGGACGCGGGTTCATGCCCCGGTCTGGGAAGATCCCACGTGCCGCGGAGCAGCTGGGCCCGTGAGCCATGGCCGTTGAGCCTGTGCGTCCGGAGCCTGTGCTCCGCAAGGGGAGAGGCCACAACAGTGAGAGGCCCGCGTAACAAAAAAAAAAAAAAAAAACTTCAATGAGGTAACACCTCACACTGGTCAGAATGGTTATCATCAAGAAGTCTATAAATAATCAATGCTGGAGTGGGTGTGCAGAAAAGGAAACCTTTCTACACTGTTGGTGGGAATGTAAATTGGTGCAGCCACAATGGAAAACAGTATGGAGGTTCCTTAAAAAACTAAAAATAGACCTACCATTTGATCCAGCAATCCCATTCCTGGGTATATATTCAGAAAGGATGAGAACCAATTAAAAAAATACATGCACCCCAATGTTCATAGCAGCACTATTTACAGTAGTCAAGACATGGAAACAACCATCACAACCCATCACTAGACAATTGGTTTAAGAAGATGTGAAATACATACACACACACACACACAATGGACTACTACCCAGACATAAAAAAATGAAATATTGCCATTTGCAGCAACATGGATGGACCTAGAGATTATTATACTCAGTGAAGTAAATCAGACAGAGAAAGACATATTCTATATGATATCACTTATATGTGGAATCTAAAAACTAATACAAATGAATCTATATATAAAACAGAAACAGGGCTTCCCTGGTGGTGCAGTGGTTGAGAGTCTGCCTGCCGAGGCAGGGGACATGGATTCGTGCCCCGGTCCAGGAAGATCCCACATGCCGCGGAGCGGCTGGGCCCGTGAGCCATGGCCGCTGAGCCTGCGTGTCCCGAGCCTGTGCTCCGCAACAGGAGAAGCCACAACTGTGAGAGGTCCGTGTACCGCAAAAAAAAAACAAAACAAAAAACAGAAATAGACTCACAGAAATAGAAAACAAACTTATGGTTATCAAAGGGGAGAGGGAGGGAGGAAGGGACAAATTAGGAGCACGGGATTAACAAATACAAACTACCATACATAAACAGATAAACAACAAGGATTTACTGTATAGCACAGGGACTTCTATTCAATATCTTGTAATAACCTATAATGGAAAATAATGTCAAAAAACATATAATCGGATCACTTTGCTGTTCACCTGAAACTAACACAATATTGTAAATCAACTATACTTCGATTAAAAAAAAAAAAGAATTAAGGGGCAGGAGTCCTGTGGTTAAATCCAACTTTGTCAAGAGTTAAACACTTCATTTCTTTGTGTCTCAATACATTCATCTGTAAAATAATTAAAAGTTAGGATTAGGTTATCGTTAAAATTCCTTCCAGATTTCACATGCTATAGGTCCTACGTAATTATATTGCTTGCCACTGTTTTATAATATTACCAACAACAACAACTCTAATCATAATATCAATAAAGCATCCCCTAAACCCAGATTAAATGACTTATTAGGGAATTCCCTGGTGGTGCAGTGGTTAAGAATCTGCCTGCGGGCTTCCCTGGTGGCGCAGTGGTTGAGAGTCCGCCTGCCGGTGCAGGGGACACGGGTTCGTGCCCCGGTCCGGGAGGATCCCACATGCCGCGGAGCAACTAGGCCCATGAGGCACAACTACTGAGCCTGTGCATCTGGAGCCTGTGCTCCGCAATAGGAGAGGCCGCGATAGTGAGAGGCCCGCACACTGCGATGAAGAGTGGCCCCCACTTGCCGCAACTAGAGAAAGCCCTCGCACAGAGACGAGGACCCAACACAGCCATAAATAAATAAATAAATAAATAAATAAATAAATAAATAAATAAATAAATAAATAAATAAAAAGAATCTGCCTGCCAATGCAGGGGACACGGGTTTGATCCCTGGTCCAGGAAGATCCTACATGCTGCGGAGCAACTAAGCCCATGAGCCACAACTACTGAGCCTGCACGCTGCAACTACTGAAGCCCGCGTGCCTAGAGCCTGTGCTCCGCAACAAGAGAAGCCACTGCAATGAGAAGCCCGCACACCGCAACGAAGAGTAGCCAATGCTCACCGCAGCTAGAGAAAGCCTGTGCTCAGCAACAAAGACCCAACCCAGCCAAAAACAAAGCAAAACAAAACAAAACAAAAAACGCTTATTAGAGATTAATCCTCATCTTGGGGAACTCAACAAAGCTTTCTAAAGGAACAGATTATTGTAACTCTTTTATCAGTATCATCTTGGATGTCAGCTCAAATGCTACTTCTAATAGAATTTGGTATTTATTTAATATACCTCGACCGTAAACTCTGGTCTGTAAGTTTGCACAAAGAAAGCCTGAAGTTTTCACCACTGCCCTAATTGCTCATTCAGGTTACTTTCTACAGAAAATAAGGAGATACCTCACAACACTTCTGAGATCCAAGTGCCAACCACAAAATCCAGTAATACACAAGGCAATGAGAAGCCTCAAGGGTAAAGTGCATATTTCAATATATAACAAAGGTTGTATGCTTACTCCAATTCTTTATTACCACATCAGTAAAAGCTGCTTTTGGCTGAGAATATAGATAGCTGGCAAAGTAAGAGTTTTTTTGGAAGGGAATCAAGTCCAGTTGAGGGTGCTCAAAAGAAATGTGCAGGTAGCATGCCACAACTGGAGCTTGTACAAGTGATCTCATTCATTCATTCAACACATATTTATTGAGAGTTTACTGTCAGTCAAGTACTGTGACAGGTGCTTGGGACATAACAGTGAACAAGCCAAACATGGCCCAGAGTTGAGGAACTACAGTCTAGTAAGAGGGTGGTAATAATGCAGATTAGATTGGGACCCAACCCAGACCCAGGAGTCAAAGGAGTTTCCTGGAGGAGGGAGGGCAAAGTGGATACCTGAGCAGAGAGTGGACTTACTGAGCTGAAAATGGGGCAGTGGGTGGAGATTTTGAAGAGGAGGATTTTAGGAAGAGGAAGGTTTTAAGCTAAGAAAATGGCTCATATTGTGAAAGGGGATGAGGACCGAGGGGCTGAAAGTCAGTGATTCCCAGGCCATGCCCTGAGAGCATGTCTGTGTTAGGTGATGTGGTTGCTAATAGAGACTGTGTGATAACTTCTCCCCTTGTTTTGATGTGCTCATTTGGCCTCCTTTTGCTCTTTATTTCACATTTTTATTTTGTAAGATTAATGTTTAAAATTAAAAAGATTTACCTGGCCACAGGGGTGATAATCATGGAAGAAAATTTATAAAAATAAATAAAATCATAGAAAAGAAAACAAAATTCACTCACAGTTCTACCACAAAGAGATAATCACTGTTATTTTCACATATATAAATCCAATCCTTAATCTATCCAATCCATTTAAAAAGATGAGATCATAAACTATACTTTGTCTTTTTAAAAGTGACTTTAAAATACTTATTTCTGTAGTGACTAAGTAACACATGCACAGAATGAGGCTACAAAATTCCAAATGTGTAAAAAGGAATATGGTAAACGTTGTCTCCATTCTAGTCCTGTCCACCAATCTCCCTCCCTGTAGAAAATGACTGTATTCAGTTTTTCTTGACAATTTCCTAATATCAGAATCAGAAGGTTAGACATGAGTACAGAGGTCATCTACTCCAGGTGTTTCTTTGCCAGATGTTACACTGAGTTGTTCCTTTGGGGTAGCACCCTTACAGAAAGAGCAATGTGTCGTTTCTAGAAGAGAGGGATGGGAAAGCAGCATGCTGGGCATGAAGATCAAGAGGCACCGTAAGTCCCACGTCCCTTATTTTATAAATGATGGGACTTCTCTAAGGTCACATGGCTCGCCTGACAAAATCAAAATAATTGCATGTAACTAAAAGCTAAATTCCTTATCCTTTTCCTCAAATTTGTTTAGGTGGATTAATACCTGTATCACTAAATTGATGTTAATGAAGTTAAATTGATATGCTTTATTCAGGGTACAAACCAGAATATATGAACCAGGCAAAATAGTCAACACATTAGAGTCCAGGTTAGGACTTAGAAAAGGCATTCATTCTTAAATGAAGGCCAGTTTCACTAACTGGTAATTTGACCATTATTTCATATAAAAATTGATTTTTATTTTAAACTAATTCATACTCATTGTAAAAAATCCAAACATTCTTTTAAAAACAAACAAAAATGGATGTTTCCGTTTGCACTATTATATAAGCTGCTCTTTTTTTTGTTTTGTTTTTTTTGCGGTATGCGGGCCTCTCACTGTTGTGGCCTCTCCCGTTGAGGAGCACAGGCTCCAGACGCGCAGGCTCAACAGCCATGGCTCACGGGCCCAGCCGCTCCACGGCATGTGGGATCCTCCCAGACCGGGGCACGAACCCGTGTCCCCTGCATCGGCAGGCGGACTCTCAACCACTGCGCCACCAGGGAAGCCCTAAGCTGGTCTTTTTTTACTTCACTGCTTACCTAAGAGAACTTCCATGTCAGTACATATACATTACTCTCATCTTTTCTAACAACTGCTGGGTATTCTATTATATGCATACATGAAAATTTATTTAATAACTCCCTATTTTGGGGCACTTGGATTGTTTAAAAAGTTTTAATATTATAAACATGCTGTAGTAAATATCTTTTTACATACATCTGTGTCTATTATTTGATAAGGATAAATTCCTATAGATTGAATTTCTGGGTCAGAGTGTATGCATATTTAAATTATTGTATTTACGACATATTGCACTTCAGAAAGCCTGAATCAATCTATAATTCCACCAACAATGTATCAAAATACCCATTTGACCCACACTTGCCAATCTTTGGAATCTCAATCCAACAGGCAAAGATGTTAATCTGTTGTTTAAAAAACTCAAAAAATACCCCCAAAGGAACTCGACTTATTGACTAGCTCCCCTGCTTCCATTTTTTGCTAGTATATATTTGAACAAATAAGGGGAGACTAGGGTATTTCAAAGTCAAGTTTCCAAACCTTTTATACCAAATACGAACCATACTGATGCATTCACCAACAAGGATAAAAAACTGTGCAAAAGGGACTTCCCTGGTGGTGCAGTGGTTAAGAATCCGCCCACCAATGCAGGGGACATGGGTTAGAGCCCTGGTCCGGGAAGATCCCACATGCCGCAGAGCAACTAAGCCCGTGCACCACAAGTACTGAGCCTGCACCCTAGAGCCATAACTACTGAGCCTGTGTGCCACAACTACTGAAGCCCGTGCACCTAGACCCTGTGCTCCAAAACAAGAGAAGCCACAACAGTGAGAAGCCCGTGCACTGCAACGAAGAGTAGCCCTGGCTCGTTGCAACTAGAGAAAGCCTGCGCAGAGCAACGAAGACCCAACACAACCAAAAAAAAAAAAAAAAACTGTACAAAATTAGAATTTCCCCTAAACCCCAAAGAACATTTATATGGAGATCACAAGGATGAAGAAACAGCTTAGATAACTATCTTGGGAGATGATTTCCCTTGAAATGTGAGTAACACCTTTGAGGCATTTCAACAAATGGGATCTAAAGCTTCACTACTTAGAAGAGAGGATAGCTGGTTAATGACATTTATATGAAGTGAGTCAGAAGGCAGGATGGGCTTAAAAACTGGATGCGCCTGGGCACATACTATATGAGAAAGAAAAATGAGGAGGGTATCCGAATAGACTAGGCCACAATATGATGAAACTCAAATAGGGATATCTCCCTTCCTTAAAAACTACTCTTTGTGAGGTAACCTACTTGGCAAGGTCTTCAATACTCTTTTCTTTGACAGGCATTATTTTGATGGATGAGGTAGAGTAAGAGGGAGGCTGCTGGTAAAGAATAAACTTTCCCCTTTTAAAATACTATTTGTAGGTAATTAGGAACAACTTTTATTATTTTTTTTTGAGAGATAAGCTCTAAAGCAGTGGTTCTAAGTGTAGTTCCCAAGCATCAGCATCAGCATTCACCTGGGAACTTGTTAGAAATGCAAATTCTCAGGCCCCATTCCAGACCTACTGAATTCAAAGATCTGGGGATGGGGCCAGAATCTGTGTTTTAACAAGTCTTCCTCGTGATTCTACTGCATAGCCTTCAGGTATTTAAGTAATTAACTTATTTACGTCAATGTTTTAAAAGTGTTTTTTCTTTTTTCAAATTAGTTAACTTTCTGAAATTTGGAAAATATAAAATTATAAAAAGATGACATAAGACATAGACTGTTTAAGCACATCTTAAAGAGAATATGGTGCTTTAAACAGAATGCTGTGTCTGGCATTTTGAAGTGCATGTTTCACCAAAGGGTAGGGGCCTGTTTTATGTAAAGTGAAACTGCTTTTTCCAGGATGAGATTCCTGCAGTCCTTCACAGATGGTCTACATATTTCCATAAAATTGTATCTACTCTGAATTTGTCATTTGACTCATCTACATGGGCTTATTACGACAAAATGTCATCTTGACCAAAGAAAATATTTTCTTAAAAATCTCTGAAGAGAGATCAAAGGTTTTGACACGAGGCTTTAAATAGACTGTATTATGTTATGCACATGTTGAAAAACGATGTGATTTTCCTGGGGAAAAAATGTTTGAGTAGTATCTTGTTAATTTCTTTCTCTGGATAGGCAGAGGAAGTTTTCCTCCAAAATCCTGTGGATGGTTATATGTTCAACTTTTTGAGAAACTGTCAAAGTGTTATCCAAAGTGGTTGTACCATCTTACATTCATACCAGCAGTGTATGAGAACACAAGTTGTTCCTTACCCTCACCAACACTTGGTATGGTGGTGTAGTAGCCATTCTATTAGGACTGTAGTGGTATCTTATGGTGATTTGAATTTGCACTTCCCTGATGACAAATAATGTTGAGCATCTTTTCATGTGCTTATTTGCCATTTGTCTATCTTCTAGTCCAATGATTCTATTCTTTTTTATTTCAAAAGAAATAAAAGCACATGTCCACACAAAGACATGGATCCTTGCTATGGACTGAACTGTGTCCCCTCCAAATTTATACGTTGAAGCTCTAACCCCTAAGGTGACTGACTGTATTTGGAGATAGGGCCTATAAGGTGGTAATTAAGGTTAAAAGGATCATAAGGGTGGGGCCCTGACAGAATAGGTTTAGTGTTCTTATGAGAGAAGACACACAGAGTTCATGCTCTCCCCAACAGCTCCCAGCAAAGAGGAGATCATGGGAGCACGCAGTGGGATGGCCGCCACCTGTAAGTCAGGAGAAGAGGTTTCAACAGAAAGGAACCATGCTGGCATCCTGATTAGACTTCCAGCATTCAGAACTGTGAGAAAATAAGTGCCTGTTGTTTAAGCCACCCAGTCTATGGCTTTTTGTTTTGGCGGCCGGAGCTCACTAGTATAGTCCTCATAGCAGGATCTGTAATATTTATATTATTTGTAATAGTCAAAAACTAGAGGGCTTCCCTGGTGGCACAGTGCTTAAGAATCCGCCTGCCAATGCAGGGGACACGGGTTCGAGCCCTGGTCCGGGAAGATCCCACATGCCGCGGAGCAACTAAGCCCATGCACCACAACTACTGAGCCTACACTCTAGAGCCCGCGAGCCACAACTACTGAGCCCACGTGCCATAACTACTGAAGGCCGTGTGCCTAGAGCCCATGCTCTGCAACAAGAGAAGCCACTGCAATGAGAAGCCCGCACACCGCAACAAAGAGTAGCCCCTGCTTCCCACAACGAGAAAGCCTGCGCACAGCAACGAAGACCCAACACAGCCAAAAATAAATAAATAAAATAAATAAATTAAAAAAAGAAAAAAAAGAAATAGTTGCTATTAAAAAAAATAACAACAACAAAAAAAACTAGAAACCACACAAATGAATGGATAAACAAATGGTGGTCTACACATGTTCAAAGGAATATTACTGAATAATACAAATGAACAAATGATTGATATACACAACTACATGGATAAATATCACAATAATTATGCTAAATGAAATAAACCAGACCAAAAGAAAAGAGTTGGCACTATTATTCCATTTATATAAAACTCCAGAAAATGGTGATAACTGATAGTGACGGAAAGAAGGTCTGTGGTTGCTGGGGAGGTGAGGTGTGGTGGGGAGTGACAGGGAGAGATTACAAAGGTACCGGAGCAAACTCTAGGGGGTGATGGACAGGTTTACTAGCTTGACTGTGGTGATGGTTTCATGTATGCATAAGTCAAAACTTACAAACTGTATCCTTCAAATATACACAGTTTACTGTGTGCCAGTTATAGTGTTCCTGAACCAGACTTGGGTCTTCTAGCCCACCCAAAGTAAAGTCAATCTCCTGACCAGGTTATGGTGAATGAAAGTTCAGTGTTTATTGCAAGGCACCCAACATAGGGCCAAGCAAGGAGAACGGGCAGCTCATGATCACAAAGACCTGAACTCCCCGATGGCTTTCCTGGAAGGGTTTTTAAAGACAAGGTGAGGGAGAGGGTGGATATCCTTCTGAATGGTTGGTGGTGAGGTAACAGGGTGGTGTTTCAGAAGTTAACATCACCAACCTTCTGGTTTGAACTGGTCTGGGGTCTACATGCAGTTAACTTCTTCCACCTGGTGGGAATTTTAGCATCTTCAAAACAACTCAAGGATATGGCTCAGAACATTATCTATAAGCCCTTGAGGAGGAACTAAAGGTCCTTTGTTTTATGGCTAAACTATTATTATTTTGTCTTGCTTCACTGTTTTCCTCTGTTTCTGCATTTTCTCACTTCTCTGATTAAATTTTCCCTTTGGAACTTGGGGAAGGCCTAGGAGACTAAAGCTTTTCTATAATATAAACAAGAGGCGAGGGGACATGAGGGTGGGGTCTGTTCCCAGGAAGGCCCCACAGTGTGTTGCTTGGTTTCCATAGCTCAATAGGCTATTTAACAACAACAACAAAACACCTGTGGAATTCCTATTTTCTCCAGGAAACTCTAATTTTGTGTTAAGTGGATTTTGTTTTCTCCATCCCAATAAAGACATGGAAAAGAAAATGTGTCATCCAGAAAAGGCTGTCATATGTACAGGACTCCATGGTTTTGTACTTTCCCTTGTGAGGAGCCTAGAACAGAATCCCTGCCCCACCCCAAACCCCCAGCCTTTCCATTACCACTGGAGGTAAAGCGGAACAAAATCACAAAATTAAAGAACATAAAACAGGGGGCAGCAAAACTCAAAACTGGCAAGCAAATGATTACACTTGGGCCTTATCTTTTGTTTTTGTAAGCTTAGGTGGCTCTATTGGATATTGTGGTAAAGAATGAAAGTCTGTTATGCAATCTTTCAGTCACATTTGGTAATTTGTGTGAGGAATTATATTACAGAAAAGAAAAGCTTCCCCAAGTAAAGACACTAAAATCTAGAATAATAAGATGTCAGCTCACAGGAGGCAAAACTTTGCCAGTGCAACCCAAAGTTGGACACAGAATTTGGTTAGAATTTCGAAATCTGCTTCAATTTCACAGTAAGTTTGAAAGATAAAGCAGGGTTTGATTCCTAGCTTTAGGTAAAGTTCATACCAAACAGTGGGTTTATCACGCTTTGGGGGTTGTGCTAATTTATGTTTAGATGGGGCTGAGACAACAGGGAAGGAGGCTTTCTACAGAAGGTCCTTTGTGGCAAACCACTATGGGAGGAAATTCCTTCTAAAGTTGCATTGTGCATTTCCATTCTATCATTCTACTGTGCTGTGGATGTCAGGTGGTTTTTGTTTTTTGTTTTTTTAAGTAGTAGCGTCCTAGGCTTTAAGCAAATTTTTCACACTTGGGCTCTGTAGTTTAAAAGTGGTAGAGGAGAGAACTCAAAACGGTCTGATACCCAAACTCTCGCTCTTTCTAATACTCAATGTAAAGTAGAGGAGATTTCTGGGAGGCCTACCGTCCATCCTGGCCCGCGTTCTCCTCGGCCCGCGTCCTCCCCTTGTGTCTCCTATTTCACTTGCATTAACTTGCTTCTGGTTCCCAGCATGAGTGCACAAACTGCACCTGCTCCGAAGGCCAGCGGGGGCCTTGCCTCACCCGCTCCTCAGCCTCGGTTGCTTGTGCACGGACACGAGTTCCCACCAGGGGGCACTGCAGCCTCAGAGCTATTGTGCCCGCCAATCCTGGACACAGCCGGTCCCGCGGAGGGCGTGGGACTAGGAGCGCGGAAAGCCAAGGTCCGACCCTCGCTGCGCCTGCCTTCCTAGAGCAAGTCTCCCCGGGAAACCGATACAGCTAGCCGGGCCAGGGCCCGCGACGGCTAGGCGGACCCGCTCCCGCGTCGCGCAGGTTCCTGTGCGGACCTCTCCGCACCTCGCCATTTGACCACCTCCGCTCCACCCTACATCCCCGGCCGAGACCCCGCCCAGAAGGGGCGCCCCCTTCCCGGCCACTGGGTCCCCCCTTCGCTCCAGGGCCTTTTGCAGACGCCCGGGCCCGGCCCAGCTACACCTGGGCTACTCCCGCCCGGGGCGCCATCCCTTGCACCGCCAAGAGAACTTTCCCGGGAGCCGCTGCGGCCTGGCGCGCCCAGGGCAAACCCCACCAGCCCTCCGGCCGCGTTCCCAGCCGGGGCGCCCGCTCCTCCGCCCGCAAGTCCCCTGACTGCCCGCTTCTCTGAATCTCCCGGGGAAGCAGCACTCCGCCACCCAGGCAGGGGGTTCTCGGAGGGAAAGCTTCAACTTGGCCACACGTAACCCCGTGATGAACTCGGGGATCCCCAGACGGGAGCTGCGCCTCGCGACGAGCTGACCTCCACTCGCCGGTCGTGGTAAGGAGCCCGAAGCCCTTTCCGACCCTTTTCGGGCTTCTCGGTGGCCGCGGGTTGGGGAGGTGGAGGTGGAGGTAGCCGACTGAGTGACGACCCTCGCCACTGCCCCTGCAGTGGGGCCGGGACGTCGTGGGTACCCCTGACACAAAGGAACAGACGAGTGCTCCCCAGTCGGCGGACCGGACCGGGGGCTGCGGGGTGGGGTCGGAGCTGGAAGTGCGCGTCCGCTGAGGACCCCGGAGGCAGAGAGGAGGCCGGTGCGTGGCGCCAGCGCTCCAGGAGGGCGTGGGTGGAGGCGGCTGCAGAGCTTCTAGGGGCTTCCAAGTACTGGGACGGCCTAGAGCTCTCGTCCCTCCCTTTTCTTGCCTCTTGTCCCCTTTGACAGGAGATTTTTGTCGTCCCCAGGGCTGCGGTTGAGGCCGCGGCACCCCCGCCTTCGGAGGAGCCGGAGCCGCAGGATGCGCGGGGACGCGCCGCCGCCCTCTGCGCCCAGTTCCTCAGGCGCTTCCCTGGCCGCTCGCGGGCGCTGACTCTCTCCCGGGCTTCCCCGCCCTCCTTACCTTACGTCCGCGCCGGGCGGCTGGTCCGCGCCGCGCTGGACCCCGCCGGGAACTGGTCCTCACGCCCTCGCCGCGGTGCGGACAATAACTTAATGCCTCGCGCTTGAGGGGAGGGGGCGGCTCGGCGCCTGGGTCGCAGCTTTCTCCCCTGGCTGAGGCCGGCCACAGCCGACATGGGCTGTTTCTGCGCTGTTCCGGAAGAATTTTACTGCGAAGTTTTGCTTCTGAATGAATCCAAGTTAACCCTCACCACCCAGCAGCAGGGCATCAAGGTAGGCGCGGGCCGGGGGCATGTTCGGGGTCGGGGTGCGTAGCCGGGCAGGCTCGGGGGTTCCGCGGCTTTGTCCCAGGACTGTCACCCGGGCGGGGCGGACGGCGGTGGCGTCTGTGCACGGTGGGAACGAACGGCAGCTGCCCCCCGCGCTCAGGTGGAGAGTGGACGTGTCAGGGTGAGTTAACTTTGAGTCCTTCATAAAGGAAAGTAAGTTTGACGCCTCGTAGGAGGGTCCAAGCACCAGCTCTCAGCTGCAGTGCACCGTTCTGCAGCTGAGACCCAAACTTCCTTACGTCGTTTTCCTCCAAAAGTGTTTAAGGCCCCCGCAGCTCCCAAAGAGGCGCAGAATTGATTGTACGGGCAGCATACAGTGTTGAAGGCACGATCTCCCTCGGCTTTGTTGAAGACCTTTTTTCTTGATAGGATTATTGGGGAAGTAAAATAATTCACTCGTTGAAACACATTTATTGGGTGGTTGTGATTGTGTCGCCTGTATTTGTGGTTGGGTAATGCTAAGTTTGGCCGGAAAATAATTTCCTTTTCCAAAAGCCACCTGGTTTATCCCAACATTTAAGTAAACATCTCTCCAAACGAGATAATAACTTTGCGCCTCTTCGTAGGTCATTATAATGCAATTACTGGTATTAACCTAGAGAACCCAAACAAAAAGGCTGTGGGAGCTTGCAGACATTCACTTCCTTAATTTTGGCGAGCTCTTATGTTTACGGTTGACAACCTGACCGACGCGCCTGCGCGCTAGTTTTTCTCTCGCAACAGCGTAGCTACCTAGAGATGATCGAAATCCCGAGTGTTTTGTTCCCCTTTCTCCTTCAGTTTTAAATCATTTAGGCATTTTAGATACCTCAGCAGCTGAGTCTGATGAAGGGAAACCGTCCCCCTCCCCCCGCCAAGGAGGCTGTCTGAGAAATCAAGTTCAGGCTGCCAATTGTCTTGTCCTAGTCTTGTCATCTCAGAAGTTAATCCTAATGGCGTAGGCTCTGGGCATTTCCTTGTGTGAATCAGATTTTACATAGCTTTATGCACACTAGAGTAAGTGTTCTTGGCCAAAAGCTTCAGCTTTGTTATAACCGTTCTTGGTGTACAGAATTTTAATTTCACAGCTGTCATTTTTTTTTTTTTTTTTTTTTTTTTGCCAGAGAAAGAGGGCAAAAATGATCAATTAAAGCCACAAGATACAGTTAACCCTTTAGGAAACCCTTTAGGTTTTGAATATTGTTTCTCCTGTAATTGTAATAAGCAAAAGTCAATCAGATTCTCATTTAGTGTTTCCTTTTAAGGACAATAAAAGACTCTTTGCGGGGGGAGAGTGTTCATTGTATATTTTTAGCTCTTTATGTTCCAACTCCCAATTCCCCCCCCCCCACCCCTATGAAATCAGGAAAAGAACTTACTTTACAAGATGACATAACATTGCTTGGAGTACTGTGAGCACAAAATAGACAAAAGTAAAAAAAAATCATACAGTTTTGATAATACATAGATTCTCTTTGGCTTCGAAACAATTAGCGAAAAATAACTGATGATCTGTTACTAAAAAAACATAGAAGTCTTTCTGAAGTCTAAAGTCATCTGGTGTGTGAGCTTCCTATTTAATCATGAAAGCCCTACTCCTGTCACTTGTGGAACATGTACATTATTCTGTCACGAGAGCAGCCAAGACTCAGAATCAAATGGAATAATTTTGTCAAAGAAACATGAATTAAAAATCCTGATCCATAATTACTTTTTATATCCTGATGGTGCTTATCTTGTTTTACAAATAGGTCGAAAATTGGTGAGGGATTCAAATGCAATAGCAACTTTATAATGCTGTTATTTTGGATATGTGCCATTTAACTGAACAATAATTTAAGCATGCTTTTGTTGGAAGTAATCATTTTGCAACAGGCTTGCCCTCTTTCAGTGTCACAAAAGCATGCCACAATTATTTTGATGGCCATATGTGTAACACAGATGTCTGCTGAAGTTAACCACATTATCTGTAACTACCATGCTACCATAAAATGCATGTGTTAAGCACCTATCTGCTTGTGGTATGTACTAAATTAAACACATATATATATTTACAAATGGTATAACGTATGAACAGCATCTTGCACGTAGATGGTATTCAAACATTGAATGAATATGTGTATATTATTGTTCTGTACATACTTGGCATTTTCTTTAACTCCTGCTTTATTATTATTATTTTTTTCTTTAACTCCTACTTTAGTTTGTAAATGAAATAGTAAGCAATTACTCCAAACTTAATAGCCAATAACTACTATTACAGTGTTTTCCCCCCAGGATAGTACTCTTGATAATTTTGATTATTACTAATTAAAGTCGAAGTTAAGCATGTGACATTTTTTCCCCGAAATTAAAATAGAAAAATCTTTTTTCAAAAATATTATCTAATATTTATTTTGAGATGACCCCTTTTCACATTCTATCTCAAATGAAGATATCTAATTTTGTGGTAAAATTATTCACATATTTCATCCCTTAATGGAAGGAATTTTACTGATTCCTAAATGGTTACGTAAGAATTTGCTAGCATTACTGTTATAATAATGCATTGTAGGTTAAAGGAAATTAATTGTAGTAAATTTAAGTAGAAAACATATGAGAGAAGCTTGGTAAAACATTTTTTTCTGTGTGCTATTTTGAAAAACACTCTCTGGATTTCTTTAAGCACCAAATTGCTCATTGAAAAGTTAGTTATGAAGTGATTTTTCTGCAATTCAGATCAAAGTTTTTCATCGACTTAAAAAAAAAAATGAATGTGTTTGGTCCCATGGAAAGCATTTCAGCCTGAAGACAATAGTTACACATCTTATGTGTTAAGATGAGTAGCATTTAAATGGAAAATAATTTTCTGTTTCAGAAATAATTAGAAAAATAAAACCCAGTGTCTGTATTCATACTAATGTGATGTAGCAATTTGCCTTCTTAAATTGCTTTAGAGCTAACCTCACCTTGTCAAGCAGAAAGTCTTTTGCGTGCAGTTCGTAGTTTGAGCCCTATGCAAGATTTAAAAACCCAAGTTTATATAAACTGAATGTTATTGGTTGTGTGTTGAGCCACACAATAGCTTTTAGCTGTTTGTTCTCTGCTGCTATCTCTGTTGTTTATTTTAGTAAGAATTTCTGCTGTGGTTGGTCTCTTGGTTTTTTGAGCAGTGTTTGTTCAGGGAAACGTTTGTTATGTCCTGGGGGAGGTAGAGATCCTTCTTTTTGTTCTCTTAGATAGCAAAACTTGAATGTGGCTCAGACTACTTTTTATAAGTTGTCACTTGATTAGCAAAAGATTTTTAGGTAAAAAAATCACAAGGTTTGATGATTTAGTCCTCATAATTGCTGCTGCAAATGTGAACTAGATTAGTATTTTCATTTCAGCAAGATTTTAGTCCTCTGAGTAGTAATGTAATAAACACTGAGGTGCTTATTTTTCCCTCAATGTATTTGACTAAATTAATGAAACCAATATGACAGCAAGATGGAAATTCCATTAACTTTTTAAAAAAACTGCTTTATTGAGATACAGCATACAATTCACAAAGTTAAATTCATCCATTAACTTTTAAATGAAGTTACTTCCTAATCATCCTGAGGTTCCTGAGGGAATATTATGAGTCAATTTTGATGTTTTGATCAGAAACTTCCTAATAAACTAGAAAAACAGAAGTTGGGGACTTAAATTATATGCGTCTCCCTTACCAAGGATTGTAATTTTCACTCCATTTGGACTGGTAAAGAAAACATCTGAGAAAATTTGGAAAAAGTGAAAAACAATAGTTTTTCACTAATCATATTAAGTGTATATCTATATCTTTTAATATCAACTACATAAGGTACACAGTCAGGGACCTTATAAACATAGGTTGAAGCAAGTAATCATACACCAACATTTCTGTTAATATAAGATTGACTGTAGTTAGTAAATTAGGCTGTGGTTAGTAAATTAGTAAATTAGATGTGACTGGGATAGAAGTACCCCTCTTCCACACTGCATCTAGATTTCTAAAATTCAGATATGATATCCATGTTGTGACTGTTTAAGATCAGCTACTGTATAAATGCTACTTCATAATTTTTTTGTTTTTAAAAAATGATTGAAAGTATTTTTTTCAGCTTTATTGAGGTATAATTGAAAATGAAACTGTAATATATTTAAAGTGTGCAACGTGATGATATAATATACATATATATTGTGAAAGGATTCCCACCATCCCACCATTGAGTTAATTAACATGTCCATCACCTCACATATTTACCTTTTTTTGTTGTCGAGAACAGTTCAGTTCTATTCTCTTAGCAAATTTCAATTATACAATACAGCCTTATTACCTATAAATACCATGTTTTACATTACATCCTCAGACTTAAATGCCCCCTCAATTTTACAGGAAGTTTTTCTTGAAAAAAATTATTAAAAATGTCATTTATCATTTATGGTTTAAAAGCGATTTAAAAGCAATATAATGGGGAAAGAATTGTTTGTTACCTCTAGCAGGTAATGGCTAGCTATCCTTTTATAGGGACTTATACTTTTCTTGGTTGATGGTGAATCACACTTTTTGCAGCCCCGTTAGTGTAATTGTCCTTGAATTCTGTAATGTTAAGCTTAAACGAACTTTGAACTAAACTTAAACTAATGCAGAGCTTTTGTTTCTTTTGAGCATGGGTGGTGTCTTAGTCTGTTCAGGCTGCTATAAGAAAATACCACAGGCTTGGTGGCTCATAAACAAGAGAAATTTATTTATCATAGTTCTAGAGGCTGGAAGTCTGAGATCAGGGTGCCAGCATGGTCAGGTGAGGGCCCTCTTCCAGGTTGAAAACTTGTTGTATCCTCATGTGGCAAAAGGGCCTAGGGAGCCCTTTTGGCCTTTTTTTAAAAATAAGGGTGCTGGGCTTCCCTGGTGGCGCAGCGGTTGAGAGTCCGCCTGCCGATGCAGGGGACACGGGTTCGTGTCCCGGTCTGAGAAGATCCCACATGCCGCGGAGCGGCTGGGCCCGTGAGCCATGGCCGCTGAGCGTGCGCGTCCGGAGGCCGGTGCTCCGCAACGGGAGAGGCCACAACAGTGAGAGGTCCGCGTACCGCAAAAAAAAATAAAATAAAATAAGGGCACTAATCTCAAAGGCCCCACCTCCTAAAAAACATTACCTTGGGAGTTAAGTTTCCGACATATGAATTTCAGGAGGGCACAAACGTTCAGACCGTAGCAGATGGCGATAGAGTTAAATCTAAGTTGCAGGGTCAAAAGTCCAGACTCGACTGTCCATTAGCTGTATGGACAATGGTTGGTTATTTGTATTACAAAACAAGATGGGAAACTCATCTTTTCTTCAGTGGTTTGTGTCAGGTTGTATCTTAGTCCGGCCAGACGATTCTTTGTTGTGGGATGCTGTCTGCTCCATGGCAGGATAATTAGCAGTATTTGTAGCCTCTTCCCATGAGATGCCAGTAGCACCTCTTGCCTAGTTGTAACAACCAAAAATATGCCTAGATGTTGCCAAATGTCCCCTGATGGGCAAAATCATCCTCATTTGAGAACCACTGCTGTGGAGGGTAGCAGTTTCCTTTATTCTTCTTTATTTGGTACACATTGGATGCAAACTGACTTTTGGATGCCTTCTTTTTTCTCTTTTGGAGGAGTGAGTCATGTGCCTTATAGGTCAGTGAAAACAATATGAAATCTGTGTCTTTAACTTGCTTAATATTCTTAGACTAGGAGCAATATACTGAAGTGATGAAAAGCATGGGCTGTAGCATCAGACCACCTGGATTTACATTTTGGCTCCACTGATTACTTATTAGTTGTGGGGCCTCCAGAAAGATACTTTTCTTCTCTGAATCTCAATTTCCCCGTCTGTAAAATGGGAACAAAGTCATACCCACTTCATAAGTTCAAGGTGCCTTGCATGTGGTAAGCCCTCAGAAAATGTTGGTCTAGATTCTTTCTCCTCCGTTCCTCATCCTCTCCTTCTTCTTTTAGTGCTTCATTCCTGTCTGCATATAAAGTCCACCCTTCACTGTCTGATTTGCCACCCTACCTGCTCTAGGCCTTCAGCAGTTCTGTGTGCCTACCCAAACGACTTGCTCTATATGGGCACGCACAACTGCTCAGTCTCACAAACATACCAGACTTGCTTGTGCCTTATGCTTGGGATTCCCACTGAGTGGTACTGTTTTGTGTTTCCCTAAGCACACGCTCATCTGAGCTCCTCCTTTAGGACTTGAACTGAGCATCCCATCTGCTAGAAAGACTTAGACCCGGCGTGCCCTGGCAAAGTTAAGTGCTTGTCAGTGTCCTGCACGCTTCTTATTATAGCCCTTACCACACTGCAGGCGTTATTTCTGGACACGTCTGTCTCCCCCAGGAGCCTGAAAGACCTCGCCCATGATCCCCAGCAGCTAGAGCTGTACACCACATGTAATAGATGCTTATTCACTGTAATTTGAATAGAAGAATGAATGGAGTGTTACTGTTGGAATAGGCCATATTGAAAATCTTCTGGATAATGAGGTTCCTTTGCCATTTTATTTTTACTCAAAAAGACCTAGAATAAAGAGAATCTCACTGTGAAAAATCTGTTGCCAAGATACTCTAATTTTTATATTGATAATGGGTAGAAAATGAGATGGTGCAGTGGACTGAGTGCATGTAACACATTGAAGAGCTGACTAGCGGCCATTTTAGAAAACATGGGTTACCAACATCTTTGTAGTGTAGAAGTAACTACTGAATCCTTCCCTCTCTCTCTCTTTTTAAAAAGTATAACTTTCCCCTTGTAGCTTGAGAGTCTTTTGGAAGAAGGGCGTATTTCACGAATGGATAATAGATCCTCACACTTTGCTTTTCTTCCTTGTCCCCTATTCTGTAAACCATTGAGAACAGTATCAGTTGGTTTCACAGTGTGGGTTTACACAATCAGGGACCATTGGTATAATTTTTAATCTTGCTGTACCACCCATTTTACTCCTGAACCTCATCTGACACTGCTCTTAGGCATAATGGAAAACACAGGGTCAAGAAGTTAAATACTGGGTTTTTATGACAAATGTTAAGTTTTTCATTCCGACGCAGGCCTGTTATAAACAGGACACATCAGACATCAGATTTGTCATAACCCTGCAGCTTCTCTGGGGTTGACTGCTTTGACCGAGCTTTGTCTCTGATATTTTAGCCACGCGTACAGCTTATCCATAATGCTCTTGGTTAGCCTGCTTTGGGTGGTAAGAGTAACTGACGTTTGCTCCTGCGTAGCAGGATTTGTTTCTAAGTCTCACATGTTAAGTTTAACCAGGCCTCTGTTATCACTTGTTTGGGTCTCGACTAGGTGTGTTAAGGTCAGGAACCAGCCAGTTTAGTTTGTGACTCAGAAAGCCTGTTACCACACTTGGGAGAGTCTGTAGCATTCTCAGAAATGTGGATTGCATTCCTGTGCCCTCTGAACCATGATTTCCTTTTTTTTTTTTTTTTTTTTTAAAGTGAAACAGTCACTTTTCCTTAGTGCCGCCTGTTGTTAATCCATTTCTCTGTAACTAAACACTCTTGCTGAATCCCCAAAGGCTGAGATGGCTCTCTGCAGAGGCTCTCCCAGTAATCACTGAAGTCATGAGAGGGCCTGGCAGTGGCTTCCAAAGGGGTAAGAAGTTTGTTTTCAAGGATACTGACATGCCAAGTGGAAGTTAAAACGAGGGAGATGTGGCAGGCAGGGAAACCCGAGAGGTGCTGAGTGCTAGCCCCCATGGTCAGTGACCAAAAGGTCAGATGGCAGAGGAGGAATCAGCCGACTGAGACCAAGGAGGGAACCAAATATGGCAGCAGATTGTCGAGAAATGCCACGTTCTGAGCACGTGAGGAAGCGCAGTTAGTGATGCTGAGCGCTACCAACTCTGTGGGCACAGCGTCCTGGAAGTTGGGTAGAAAGTACCTTGTGTAGAATACAGCTTTCCATAGGAACAGTGACGTGCATGGAGGTCAAGTTCCTGAGCTAGCTCACCGAGACCGTTTGAGTTTTTAAACCACTCACGTCCCATTTTGCCCTTCATTCAGAGCCGTGTTTGAGAAGCGGTCTTAGAGCCTCTGCTGCCTTAATTATCACTTGTCAAAATTGGTTTTTATCCACCATCCTCACTGCTCCCACTTTGCACCAACCAGCCTCCTAACTGGGGTGCCGTGTGGTCATCTTCAATCTCTCCCCTTCCCCTATCCTGCCCTGTGTTTAAATCCTGGTTTACCATGAAATTGTTGGTCTTGTGATGGACCACAGGACTCTTCTTTGAACTAGCCTTCCTTTCCTCATTTGTAAGCTGAGGAGTGTGATAACTGCCTCATGGGATGACTGTGCAAATCTGAGAAAAGAATTTTAGGCTCATACATAGGATAAGAGGTGCTCAATAAATGATAGCTATCATTATGTGTGATCTATTATTTGCTAATAATTTTTTTTCTGAATTCCAGTTTGGGATATCTAATCCCCCACCCCTGCCCAAAGTGACACTGGCTCTCTGAGAGGCATGGGTGGTTGTTAGAAGTGGGGGAACAGTGGTGGTTAGATATCCATAGATACCAGTGACTTTTCAGATCTCTGTATTTTTATTCACGTTGCCTCAGCTACCACTGGGATGCTGAAACTTCACATCTGTACCCCTAGTCCAGACTTCCTCACTCTTACCTGACTTGTATTTCTGATTGCCTACTGGAGGTCCCACTAGATGTCTAAGCCCTTCTGTTTGCTCCAGACTCTCTCCTCTTGTGCTGCCTAGTTTGGCGAATGAGGCCACTCTCCGTCTTCATCAGTTAAGATGCTTTGATTCTCGGTTGCAGAGATTCCATTGCAGATTCTCTTAACGTGAGGAAGCTTATTTGTTCACATCAGGTTCCCAGCTTCTCTCCATCTCTTCTGGGCTCTGTCATCTTGGGAGACGGGGTCATATGCAGATGGGTAATGGTTCTAGAGACAATATTTGCACATGGCAATATGTGAGTTGGGAGTAGAGACAGGCTCTTCTTCAGAAAGGAGAGAAGACTCCTTCTCCCCAAGTTCCCCATCAGACTTTCCCTTGTGTCTTTTAGCAGAACAAGTCTTGTGGCCATTCTTGAGCTATAATGGCAATGGGATCACCTTTAGGGCAACAGATTCTCCCTGGGACTGGGTGGGGGTGGAATCCATTTTCCCAAGGCAACTGGCAGCTGGGGGAGGGGTTCAGTCAGGAGGAAAGGTAGGAGTTGTGGGTGCTATTGGCCCTCTGCCCCTCTGGTCAGGATTCTGGCACCTGGGCTCTCCTTAAATTTCCACTTCCAGGTGTTGTAATTCCACCTCTTAAATATATTCCAGATTCATCTCTTCTCCCCTCCTCTGATTGCTCCTGCTCTGATCTGGACCACTCTCAGTTTGCAGCTGGACACCTGTAGTAGCCACCAGCATGATCCCCTGTGACTGCCTCTAGTGTGGCCTTTCTCACCCTGGCTTGGATACTCCCACGGCTTCTCAACCTCCGTGGCTTAATTTATATTCCTGAGCATGATGGCCCTTCATGATCGGACCCCACCTCTATCTGACCTTCCTCCCACTGCTACCATATACCTCTCACGGATTCTAGCCAGATCAAGCTGCTTTCTAGTCTGAATTCTCCACACTCCCTCTCACCCTGGTCTTTTTCTGCCGGGAAAGCCCCACCCCACCTCATCTTGTTTGAGTGAAGTCCCAGCTCTCATCAAGCAGGGTGCTGCTCAAATGCCACCTTCTCTGAAGACTTCTCCTTGGTGAAGCACTGGAGAGGCCCTCTCCTGACCTGAATCAGGCCTGCATTTCATTGCAGGAGTTTCCGTACTTTCCTGCCCACCTTGCCCTGGGAGCAGTATAGTAAGATGAAGAGAGAGTGGGTCTAGGTCATAGAAGAATCTGGCTTCAGGTCTCCTTTCCATGTGTTAGTGCCGTAAATGTGGTCAAGTCACTTACCCTCAGAGTCAGCTTCCTCATCTGTAAAATTAGGCTCAAGCTCTCCAGCTTATCCTGAGATACTGCACGTGAAACCCTCAGCCCTGTGCCTAATGAGAGGGAGCTGTTGTTACTAGAGATGGAAAGCCTTGAGGGAGGGGACTATATCTTTTTCATGGGATCCCCAAGTCAAGCTGAGTTCCTAAGGAATCGATGAAGGATTGTTGACTGGGTGAATTAATCTGAATAAGAAAAGTACTTCCAGATCGACATAGGCAATGAATCTGAGAAAGAAAAGACATCTTTCACCTCTTTACTTTCTAGGTTCCCTGGTACAAGTAGTGTACCTCCTTGACTCCTTAATTTCTCATTTAATTTTTAAAAACAGATTTATTGAGATATAAATCACAGACCATACGAGTCACCCATTTAAGGTGTGCAATTCAATGGCTTTTCATATATTTACAGAGTGGTGCAACCACATCACAATCAATTTTAGAACATTTCATTACTCCACAAAGAAACCTTATACTTATTAGCAGTCACTCCTCATTTCCTCCCAACCCTCTTACCTGCTCCTGCTAGGCAACCACTAATCTTTCTGCCTCTACAGGTTTGCATATTCTGGACATTTCATATAAATGGATTCGTATAATA